>NW_020837948.1:9220442-9331000 GCF_003676395.1 Aethalodelphis obliquidens
GTTTGTTATTGTAGGTCTTTTCCTTCTATTCTGTTTCCTCCCTAGAGAAGTTCCTTTAGCATTTGTTGTAAAGCTGGTTTGGTGGTGCTGAATTCTCTTAACTTTTGCTTGTCTGTAAAGGTTTTAATTTCTGCGTCAAATCTGAATGAGATCCTTGCTGGGTAGAGTAATCTTGGTTGTAGGTTTTTCCCTTTCATCACTTTAAATATGTCCTGCCACTTCCTTCTGGCTTGCAGAGTTTTTGCTGAAAGATCAGCTGTTAACCTTATGTGGATTCCCTTGTATGTTATTTGTTGTTTTTCCCTTGTTGCTTTTAATATTTTTCCTTTGTATTTAATTTTTGATAGTTTGATTAATATGTGTCTTGGTGTGTTTCTCTGTGAGTTTATCCTGTATGGTACTCTCTTTTCTTCCTGGACTGGACTATTTCCTTTCCCACGTTAGGGAGGTTTTCGACTATAATCTCTTCAAATATTTTCTCAGACTCTTTCTTTTTCTCCTCTTATTCTGGGACCCCCTATAATTCGAATGTTGGTGCATTTAATGTTTTGCCAGAGGTCTCTGAGACTGTCTTTAATTCTTTTCATTCTTTTTTTCTTTATTCTGTTCCCTGGCAGTTATTTCTACCATTTTATCTTCCAGCTCACTTATCAGTTCTTCTGCCTCAGTTATTCTGTTACTGATTCCTTCTAGAGTATTTTTAATTTCAGTAATTGTGTTGTTCATCACTGTTTGTTTGCTCTTTAGGTCTTCTAGATCCTTGTTAAATGTTTCTTGTATTTTCTGCATTCTATTTCCAAGATTTTGGATCATCTTTTCTATGATTACTCTGAATTCTTTTTCATGTAGCTTTCCTATTTCATCTTCATTATTTGGTCTTGTAGGTTTTTACCTTGCTCCTTTGTGTGTAAGGAACTTTTTTGTCATTTCTTTTTTTTTCTTCTTTTGATGGTTGGTGCTGTATTCCTGTCTTACTGGTTGTTTGGCCTGAGACGTCCAGCACTGGAGTTTGCAGGCAGTTGGAAAAAGTTGGGTGTTGGTGCTGAGATGAGGATCTTGGGGATGCCTCACTCTGATTGATATTCTCTGTGGTGTGAGGTTCTCTGTTAGTCCAGCTATTTGGACTCGGAGCTCTCACCACAGGACATTGGGAGTGACCTCTGGCCTGGGAACCAAGATCCTGCAAGATTTGTGGCATGGTAAAAAAAAAAAAAAAGGAAGATAGAAAGAAAAAAAGGAGCTGTACAATATCAAAGAATAAAAAACGAAATAAAATTAGAAAGATAAAAAATATATTAGGAAAAATAAAACTGTAATTGAAACAACTGCAACAAGGTAAAATTAAACCACAACGGAAGAAAGAAAAAAGAAGGGTGGGGGGGAACAAGCCAAAAGGAGAGATCACTAACAAAGTATAAAGAATAAAATAAAATTAGAAAAATAAAAGATTTATTAGGAACAATAAAAATATAAAAGAATCAACAACAATGAATCAGCAAGGTAAAACAGAACCCCAATCTAAAAGAGGAAAAAAGAAAAGAAAAAAAAAGCCTTGGTTATACGGGCGAAGTTTAAGTGGGGGGTGGAACTTAGGCCAGGGCGGGGTTTAGGGTGGGTTGGGACCTAGGCAGGTGTGTGGGGGGGTGACGTTTGAGCATGGGATGGGGCCTAGGCTCAGGACCCACGCGGCCAGAAAAGGCCTTGGGGGCGGGGCCTAGGCAGGGCAACATTCAAGCATGGGGCAGGCCCTGTGCGGAAGGGGAGAGGCAGCACATAGAAAGGAGCGCCTCTGGAGTGTGGAGTTGCGGAGTTTGGAGATAGGGCCCTGAGTGAGGTTGTGTGGGTGGGGTTTAGGTCCAGCGCATTGGAGGGGGTCTCAGAGGGGGGCTCTGAGTGTAGAGGTAGGGCCCTGTGTAGGTGTGCAGGGGCGGGGCTTGGGCTCTGTGCGGCAGGAGGGAGGCTCCGGGGGCAGAGGATTAGGCCCAGGAACCCAAGAGGCTTCCCGGTGCCTAAGTGGACAGGGAAAGCACTGGCTGCGTTCCCTTCCATTCCTTCGTGCCCCTCCCCCACTGGACCCTTAACTGTGGGTGGGTCCCCCTGGATTTAGGAAGTCCTTCCCTCCCCCAACCACCCCTCAGGGATGCCGGTCCTGGAGTTCTGGCCCTTACTTTTGCTCCCCCTTCCTCCGCTTCACTCCCTCAGGACTCGGGCAGCTGGAGGGGGCCTCAGTGGGCAGAGGATCAGGTCCTGGATCTCAGCAGGCTCCTGGGGGCCCAACTGGGCAGGGGAAACCTGGCCATGCTCCCTTTTGATCCTCTGCCCTCCCAATGGTTCCCCAATTTCCCCCTTCGGGTGTGGGAATCCTTTCCCCTCCCCCAGCCACCCCTCAGGGGCACCAGTCCCGTCCCTCCTCCACTTCCCCTCCCCCTTCACTTCCCCCACACCCCACGTCCTACCCGTTGCTGGGGTTTCCTCCTGTCCCCTTAGCTGTCTGTGGTCCCCCACCGGTGCCTGGTATGTGCCCTAGTTGTGAGGAGGCGCAAATTCCACATCCTCCCAGTATGCCATCTTGACTCTAAATCTGCCTATTTTTTTTTTAATTGAGAAGAAAGAGGAGAAACATTTCTATAAAAAATGTTTTTTCACCAAGAAAAGGAGAGTATAAAAATGTTGGAGATATGGTAAGGGAAAGAGTAAGTCTGTGAGCAAGCCATCTAGTGTGTCAGTGAGTGAGAAGGAGAAAATTGGAAGGAGAACTATAGGCAGAGAGAAGGAAACAGATTGAGAAACCAATTTTAAGAAGAATCAACTAAAGGAAAGTAGAAGATTTGAAAAAAATAAGAGAGTGGCAACAGAAGGAGAAAGTCTGGTGAGAAGTGAAGAATAATAAAAATTTATAGCAATTCATGTATATGACAAATTCAACCCATATTTGAATAGAAATACCAAAAGAAACACCAAAGAAGGATCTAATGGAAGGTTCTCATCACCCACATAAAATGGAGATTCTTTTCCCTAACCTTTATTTATTTAAATTTTTTGGTTGAAGTACTTTTACTCTCAAATTTCTAAAACTTACTGCCCTCTTCTGCCATTTTCTCATTCCTTTTATGATTTTTATTAAGGCTAAATAATTCATTGAAATATAAACATATGTTCTCTTCATAAGTATTCTTCCATCCCAGAAAGGTAGTTAGACCTCCATTCAAGTCATCTATAGAAATTATCTAAAGTAGTGCACTAAGAAAATGTGCTTAGGCTCCTGTGTTTATCAATATGACATTCCAGATACCCCAGATATCATACCCACTGAAAACAAGAAAAAATTATGGAAAATAAATATTAATCCATATAAATTCTTCCCTGATCTGCCAAGAAACTAAGAAATAGTCGGGGGCTTTCAGCAACTGTGAAGCTGGGGAGATCCCAGCTGGGCTGAAGACCTAAGATCTCATTGTCCTCCCAGCTCTTTGACACTTCCCTAAAACCCCTCAGTAAAATGGTCTGATCCATTTCCCCTCTCAAAAGAAAAGAAATAGTCAGGGGCCAAAAATAAAGTCAAAGAGGGAATTCATAGAGAAAAGTAAGTGCTCACCAAATGGCTTTCACGTGGAGGTGACTGCTGACCCATGGTGACCCTGAGCTTTTGTTTTGGTGCTATCACGGGAATAGTGGAACAAAGTCTAATCTTAGTTCCTACAAGATGGGAATTGAAGAGGAGATCCTATACGAAGCTGGGATTTCAGAGGGCTATACCCTCAGTACAAGGGTGAACTGGACATAAAAAACACATTGCAGAGGAAATCTGCCTGTCTTGATGGACAGAAAGAACAAAAAGAAATCCTCCTTGATAATGTTGATGCTGACCCCAGGTCCTGGACCCTTTAATCAATATAAATTGATAAGAGGCCAAACGAGAAATTCAGGCAAGGCTTTATGGGACTCGTGCTGCGGCATGATGGAGCAAAAACAAGAAACAGGTGCCCTTGCTCGTTCCCTGAGGAGGGGTGAGCTGGTTCCTCAAAAGGGTGAGGCTGGGGGCAGATCAGGTGGTCAGGCTGGAGGGCGGCTCCGGTGATCTGCCCACCCCCGTGGTGGTGCTACGGGCAGGGGTCACGTGCAGGACCCTTCTTTTGCTCCCGGCACCTCAGAAGTGACAACTGGTTTTTGGCCTTTTTGTATCTTATTGTTCATAATTTGCTCCAACTGTGCATTCATGTATTTTTAGTCCCTTACAGTTTCTTTGTGTTCTGTTGCTCGAAGAGACATTTGTCCAGGAGCAAGCACTCCAGTAAAGGATCTAAGGTCCCAGGTCCCAGCCTGTCTCAATGTGAACCGAAAAACTGACCCTCAGAATGGTTTATAGCAAAATGCTAAAGGGGATATCAGTAATGAACTGTTGTTATTAGCTGTTTAAAAAAATCCATTATCTTGCCAAATAAAGGGAGTTATGTCAAGATTATACAGAAGGGAGGGGTATTGAAATAAAATGTTTTTGTAATTGAAATTGGAAGGGACTAAATTCAGCAACAGAGTAGTGACTGCTTGTATTCATGTGCGGGTAAAACAGAAGGAGACAGGCAGGAACTGTGCATTTTTGGAGGCACTAAAACTAATTTCATTAACAGCTCCACAAAGATAGAGATTATAGGTTCTAACTCAAGGCCCAATAGAAGCAAGGATGACTGAAGAGACAGCCCATTCAATTCTGAGAAGACAAAAAGTCAACCTCTCATGATTTCTCCATGGGATGTGTAGCTACTGAGTGCCATACAGTCTTCATTCTCTGCTATTTTAACTTCCCTAAATCTGATAGTCAACAGAAAAAAAAATGGCACATAGGTAGTCACACATTTAAAGAGCATCTCTGGAGTATCTGTTCTGAAGCTGGCACTGACATAAGCAAAGGCAACACAGAAATGAATGTGATATGCTCTGAGCCCGGGAGGGGCTCTGTATGGGAGGAAGAATGGAGACTGAAGCTTTAATACAGAACAATGAAAATGACATGTGGCAGAGGTTGGGATGGCAAAGTATAGTGGAAAATAGGAGGCAGAGCAATTAGCTTTGATGGCGAGTATTAGTGGTTGTTTCTCAGCTGAATCAGAGGAAGGTGGCCTTAGGAACAGGAGTAGAAGAGTTTGTTCAGTGAGTAGGAAGAAGAGAATGATGTTCCGGGTAGGAAATGTGGCATGGGAAAAGGCACAAAGTCATGGAAGGATTTTGTGTGTTTTTGTGTAAAGATAAAATGTGTTACGGAGTAAATCACCAGCCAAGTTACATCAAGAGCAGATACTTTTCCAAACAAGAAGCAACTGGGCCACGGGTAGTGGTCTTGTGTGGTGTGGTCAAGTTCTCTTCCACAGCAAGGGGTGAGATTGACCACAGCTGATTCAGGGATGCCAGTAAATGCCTGGGGATTCCGAGATATGTCTGCCTGTAAAAATTGTACTATATGTTAATTTGGGAAAATCAAGAGTGGTACTTGGGGTTGCAATGCAGTGGTGCTGAGAAATTCACTTGCTGATAACACAAACACAGGTAAAGAGGACACAAGTGATGTCATTCTTATTATGGGAGGCCACTTATTTACTCATGTATACAAAAAAATGTTTACATCTCAAGAAATCTGTTAAAGGCTACAAAGTAAAAACTGTACTTTTCTTACAATTTAGCTTAGGAACTAAGGTATGCATTCATTCATTGATTCATTCAACCAATATTTTTGATCATTTACTATGTATCAATATCAGTCTAGGTGCTGAAGACATAGCAGTGAAGAGGAGGACATCACTGCTCATATGGCACTTATATTCTACTGGAAGAACCAAAAACTTGCAAGTCTTAATATGATTAGCTGCAGCAGTTAAACAGATATGGTATAAAAATGTTCCAAATATGATGTGCATCAAGGTCACCTGGAGATTTTTTTCTATACACAGAGTCCCAGGTTCCAATCACTAAACATCCTGTGATTTTAAGAAGTCTCCCTTGAGACCCTTGATATGCAGTCAGGTTTAAGAAATGATAATGCAGACCATTATCCTAGGATCTGCAGAAATTAACCAAGTGAACGCTCACTTTTGTGAGACCAGCTGTCTAGATCAACCTAACAACTGAGCCGAGCTTATGTAGGTACAAAGAAATTTAGATATATGTACAAACTGGGACTTCCCTGGTGGGCCAGTGGTTAAGACTCTGCACTTCCATTGCAGGGGGCCCGAGTCTGATCCTTGGTCAGGGAACTAAGATCCCATATGCCTCACAGGTTAAAAAAAAAAATGCATTAGATATATTTACAAAATATGACAGATATATGTTTTGTAAATATTTATATGGAGAGAATACGTATTTTATACATGCCTGGGTATATATATACCTGTGCTTGTGCACTTGTTGCTGGAATGGGGACCCCTTTCAGGGCCCAAGAGTGGGCTCTGTCTAACACTCAGAGGAGACACACGTGCAGACAAAGCAAGAGACTTTATTGGCAAGGGGCACCCGGGCGGAGAGCAACAGGGTAAGGGAACCCAGGAGAACTGCTCAGCCACGTGGCTCACAGTCTTGGGTTTTATGGTAATGGGATTAGTTTCCGAGTTGTCTCTGGTCAATCATTCTGACTCAGTGTCCTTCCTGGTGGCTCACACGTTGCTCAGCCAAGATGGGTTCCAGCGAGAAGGATTCTGGGAGGTTGGTAGGACATATGGACTGGCATCTCCTCTCTCCTTTTGACCTTTCCTGAACTATTCTGGTTGGTGGTAGCTTGTTAGTTCCATGTTCCTAACCAGGACCTCCTGTTGTATGATAACTCATGCAAGTGTTTACTGTTGGGCCTGGCCAGGGTGGGCGGTTTCAGTCAGTGGTTCCCCTAACACAGGGGTCCCCAACTCCCAGGGTTGCGGAACAGTAGCAGTCTGCGGCCTGTTAGGAACCCGGCTGCACAGCAGGAGGTGAGCATCCGGCAAGCAAGCGAAGCTTCATCTGCCGCTCCCCACCACTTGCACTACCGCCTGAACCATCACCCCCACTGCCTAAGTCAGTGGAAGAATTGTCTTCCAAGAAACCGGTCCCTGGTACCAAAAACGTTGGGGACCGCTGCCACACTTGTGTATCTTTTTTGGTGTATTGTATTTGGGACTAATTAGTATTGATTCTACACAACCACACCAACACTGTACACTTTCTGCAGTATTCTACGTAGACAGTGAAGGGTGGGATACAGCAAAGTAATTTAGAGCTGATCTGTATTAAACCTTTTAGCTTTTTTTTTTTTTTTGCGGTACGCGGGCCTCTCACTGTTGTGGCCTCTCCCGTTGAGGAGCACAGGCTCCAGACGCGCAGGCTCAGCGGCCATGGCTCACCGGCCCAGCCGCTCCGTGGCATGTGGGATCCTCCCAGACCGGGGCACGAACCCGCGTCCCCTGCATCGGCAGGCGGACTCTCAACCACTGCACCACCAGGGAAGCCCTAAACCTTTTAAATTTATTTATTTTAGCTTAGTGACATATGTCTTGCCTAAAGGGCTGTTCACTTCAAAAATCCCTTTACAAGTCATTTGGAGTTAAGCAAACATCTCAATGGCTTGTGCCATGTATTTCATTAGTTTATTCAGCAAGCATCTTCTTTTCTTTTTTTTTTTTGTGATCCGCGGGCCTCTCACTGCTGTGGCCTCTCCCGTTGTGGAGCACAGGCTCCGGACGTGCAGGCTCAGTGGCCATGGCTCACGGGCCCAGCCACTCCGCGGCATGTGGGATCTTCCCGGACCAGGGCACAAACCCATGTCCCCTTCATCGGCAGGAGGACTCTCAACCACTGCATCACCAGGGAAGCCCCAGCAAGCATTTTCAATGTTCACTCCGCTTAAAATAAGAACTTAAGTAATTCAGCTGCAGTAGGTCATGTTAAGACCCGGTGAGCGGTGGGGTGAGGGCTGATCGCTTTCTCTCCTCTACTCCCTTTCCCAAACTCTACTCATTTATCCTAAAAGATTAACCCAATGTGTAAAAGCAGCTGTATTCTTCTTTCTTTAGGTCACTTGATGACATCATCCCCAAAGTATCTTTTTGTAAATTTAAAACTTCTACTGATTAAATTCAAACCCCCCAGAGAATACTCCAAATTGAGAAATTTAGGTAAGAAAGGTAAGTTTAACTCCTTTAGAAAATAAAATGCCTTCTGCAAATTTCTTGTATTTACTTTTTAAGTTTTCTACTTACTCTATTTAGAGACTGAATTGCAAAATTTCTTCCATGACAATAGAAGAAGGATTTGTATCTGAATTGTATAATACTGGAATAGATATAGACTATAACTTAAATATTTCCTTCATGGTTTTAGGAAGATGTTCATTTCAGAAACTCCTAATATCTCACTTTAATTAGTAAATAATTTATATAATAATATTCAAATAGGGTTTAACATTCTTAGAATAACATAACAAAACTCTCATTGCCTGTCTCAGTGATAATATTTCAGAAGACATTGTGGCATATTTATGACTAGTAGTCATGAAGTTGGAGGTCTATATTCCTCTTAGAAGTGATGCTGGTTGGGAGAAATAAAGAATGTGTTAATGTATTATTGCTAGTGTATGGGTTAGCAATAATATAAACATTGCTTGTAGGATAGGATCAGAAGTTGGAGACAAAAGCATGACAGAGAGATGCAAGTAATATGCAAGATCAAGGAAAATCTATGTTCTTCACCATCCGCCTGTTTCTTTCTCTGTGTGAAAAACAGTGGAAAAATAACTTTCATAGGAATGATTAAAAATAACCTAAAGTATCACTTTCAAGCAGGTTTCCAGCTGAGGTAGAAGGCCCTACCTGCCTTTCACTGCTTTATGAATCAGCAAATTTTTTCATAAGCATTTTTTCATATCTAACAGTCAAGCAACTTGAATGATTGCATGTTAGAAGCTAAGGAACCTTCTTACCTTCAATACTGTTCTGTTCTATTCCTGCATTGCTTCGTTGCTTTAAAAAGATGGAATTTTCATTTGTTCTCTTTCTATCATAAGTATCTCAAGGGTGAAGATTCATTTCTGAAAGCAATAAAAAATTCATTTGGTTCATAAAGGAAGAACTGGTTGTGAATTATATTACCAAAGCTGTTCTTGATATGCTTGTCCATTAAAATAAAACAGAATAGTTGAGAAACTCCCATTAAATCATTAAAGGAATTTTTTAAAGTTACCGTTTTAAAGGATTGATTTTATTATTGTGTTATTCAATATGCCTAAGCAATTGGTCCATTCTTCTAAGTCCTGAATAAATAACCCACTAAAAAATCATGGCCAAGTGGTTCTAAACTAGAAAGAGTAGCTGTTGAGTAATATGAAAACCAAGTGAATGAATCAGGAGTTTAAAATTTTAAAAACACTGAACAAAACATCTCATAATTTTTTCTACAACATAAGCAGAAAAATCTTCTCTAATGTCTCTCCACATGTCACAAATCACAGCAAGTATGATTATTACAGATAAAAAGTGTCAATAGAAGAATCACTCAAATATACAACAAATTTTGACTTACAAATTATTTGCTTAACAAATTACAAATTATTTTGGTTCTAAATGAAATCTTTGATATGGAACTTTATTTAACGAATCAGTCAGATGAACTGATAGTAGAAACTCCAAATTTCTACCCAAGAAGGGTTTAGGGATTAATAAGATGGTTGTAAGGGGTCCTTGAAGCTGAGCTTGCAAAGCACTCTGCACTCCACCAAGAATTTGTGTGTTGTCCATATCAAAGAAGAAGAAATGGAAAGTTGGGGGTGGGGGTAGAGAGGTGTTAAAGACACAGGTGCCCCTAGTACCTGAGGTCAGGAGAGTGGAGGTGATGTAGAAGGAAATTGAAAACAATGAAGGAAAATGAAGCAATTATCTTCTCCACGTACTACATAAACTATGTGGAGATATCCTTTCAGCTTTAAGCATTCATGAGAAACTGGTCCAGCCAACAGCGGTCTTTATACAAGTTAAATTCCTTGTTCAGTTTCTTAACAATTACTGCCTCACACCTAAAAAGAGGAAATCCTCAGGGGTCATTTGAAAGAACTATCCTGGATTTGAATTCTGTTTCTCCACTTATTATCTGTACAACTTCCTTTCTTTCTTTTTGTTTTTTGTTTGTCTGAGAAGTACTTTATTCTCCTTTCCTTTTTTTTTTTAATAGATCTTTATTGGAGTTTAATTGTTTCACAATACCGTGTTAGTTTCTGTTGCACAAGAAAGTGAATCAGCCATATGCATACACATGTCCCCGTAACCCCTCTCTCTTGAGCCTCCCTCCCATCCTCCCTATCCCACCCCTCTAGGTCATCACAAAGCACCAAGCTGACCTCCCTGTGCTATGCTGCTGCTTCCCACCAGCCAACTACTTTTACATTCGGTAGTGTATATATGTCGATGCTACTCTCACTTTGCCCCAGCTTCGCCCTCCCACCCCATGTCATCAAGTCCATTCTCTATGTCTACCTCTTTATTCCTGCCCTGCAACTAGGTTCATCAGTACCATTTTTTTTTTAGATTCCATATATATGCATTTGCATATGGTATTTGTTTTTCTCTTTCTAACTTACTTCACTCTGTATGACAGACTCTAGTGATCCACCTCACTGCAAATAACTCAATTTCATTTCTTTTTATGGCTGAGTAATATTCCATTGTAATTATGTGCCACATCTTCTTAATCCATTCATCTGCTGATGGACATTTAGGTTGGTTCCATGTCCTGGCTATTGTAAATTGTGCTGCAATGAACACTGTGGTGCATGTCTCTTTTTGAATTATGGTTTTCTCAGGGTATATGCCCAGTAGTGGGATTGCTGGGTCGTATGGTAATTCTATTTTTAGTTTTTTAAGGAACCTCCATACTGTTTTCCATAGTGGTTGTATCAATTTACATTCCCACCAACAGTGAGGGAGGGTTCCCTTTTCTCCACACCCTCTCCAGCATTTATTGTTTGTAGATTTTTTGATGATGGCCATTCTGACCGGTGTGAGGTGATACCTCATTGTGGTTTTGATTTGCGTTTCTCTAACAAAGAGTGATGTTGAGCATTCTTTCATGTGTTTGTTGGCAATCTGTATATATTCTTTGGATAAATGTCTATTTAGGTCTTCCGCTCATTTTTGGATGGTTTTTTTTTTTGTTTGTTTTTGGAGCTCTATGAGCTGCTTGTATATTTTGGAGATTAATCCTTTGTCAGTTGCTTAATTTGCAAATATTTTCTCCCATTCTGAGGGTTATCTTTTCATCTTGTTTATGATTTCCTTTGCTGTGCAAAAGCGTTTAAGTTTCATTAGGTCCCATTTGTTTATTTTGGTCTTTATTTCTGTTACTCTAGCAGGTGGGTCAAAAAAGATCTTGCTGTGGTTTATGTCAAAGAGTGTTTTTCCTCTAAGAGTTTTATAGTGTGTGGTCTTACATTTAAGTCTTTAATCCATTTGGAGTTTATTTTTGTGTATGGTGTTAGGGAGTGTTCTAATTTCATTCTGTTACATGTAGCTGTCCACTTTTCCCAGCACCACTTACTGAAGAGGCTGTTTTTTCTCCACGGTATGTTCTTGCCTCCTTTGTCGTAAATTAGGTGTCCATATGTGCATGGGTTTACCTCTGGGCATTCTATCCTATACCACTGCCCTATAGTTCTGTTTTTGTGCCAGTACCATACTGCCTTGATTACTGTAGCTTTGTCGTATAGTTTGAAGTCAGGGAGCCTGATTCCTCAAATTCTGTTTTTCTTTCTCAAGATGGCTTTGGCTCTTCAGGGTCTTTTGTGTTTCCATATGAATTGTAAGATTTTTGTTCTAATTCTGTGAAGAATGCCATGGGTAGTTTGATAGGTATTGCATTGAAACTGTAGATTGCTTTGGGTAGTATAGTCATTTTCACAATATTGATTCTTCCAATCCAAGAACATGGTTTATTTCTCCATCTGTTTATGTCATCTTTGATTTCTTTCATCAGTGTTTTATAGTTTTCTGAGTACAAGTCTTTCTCCTCCTTAGGCAGGTTTATTCGTAGGTATTTTATTATTTTTGTTGCAATGGTAGATGGAAGTGTTTCCTTAATTTCTCTTTCTGATTTTTCATTGTTGGTGTATAGGAATGCCAGCGATTTCTGTGCATTAATTTTGTATCCTGCAACCCTACCAAATTCATTGATTGGTTCTAGTAGTTTTCTGGTGGCATCTTTAGGCTTTTGTATGTATAGTATCATGTCATCGGCAAATAGTGACCGTTTTACTTCTTTTCCAATTTGTATTCCTTTTATTTCATTTTCTTCTCTGATTGCTGTGGCTAGGACTTCCAAAACTATGTTGAATAAGAGTGGCGAGATTGGACATCTTTGTCTTGTTCCTGATCTTAATGGAAATGCTTTCAGTTTTTCACCACTGAGTATGGTGCTTGCTGTGGGTTTGTCATAGATGGCCTTTATTATGTTAAGGTAGGTTCCCTCTATGCCCATATTCTGGAGAATTTTTATCAGAAATGGGTGTTGAAATTTGTCAAAAGCTTTTTCTGCATCTGTTGAGATGATGAAATGGTTTTTGTTCCTTAATTTGTTAATGTGGTGTATCAAATTGATTGTTTTGCATATATTGAAGAATCCTTGCATCCCTGGGATAAATCTCACTTGATCATGGTGTATGATCCTTTTCATATGTTGTTGGATTCTGTTTCCAAGTATTTTGTTGAGGATTTTTGCGTCTATGTTCATCAGTGATATTGGTCTATAATTTTCTTTTTTTGTGATATCTTTTTCTGGTTTTGGTATCAGGGTGATGGTGGCTTTGTAGAGTGAATTTTGGAGTGTTTCTTCCTCTGCAATTTTTGGAAGAGTTTTGAGAAGGATCAGTGTTAGCTCTTCTCTAAATGTTTGACAGAATTCACCTGTGAAGCCATCTGGTCCGGGGCTCTTGTTTGTTGGAAGATTTTTTTTTTTTTTTTTTTTTTGCGGTACGCGGGCCTCTTACTGTTGTGGCCTCTCCCATTGTGGAGTACAGGCTCTGGATGCGCAGGCTCAGCAGTCATGGCTCATGGGCCTAGCCGCTCCGCGGCATGTGGGATCTTCCCAGACCAGGGCACGAACCCATGTCCCCTGCATCGGCAGGCGGACTCTCAACCACTGCGCCACCAGGGAAGCCCTGTTGGAAGATTTTTAATTATGGTTTCAATTTCATTACTTGTGATAGGTCTGTTTATATTTTCTAATTCTTCCTGGTTCAGTCTTGGAAAATTGTACCTTTCCAAGAATTTGTCCATTTCTTAGTGGTTGTCTATTTTATTGGCATATAGTTGTTTGTAGTAGTCTCTTATAATCCTTTGTATTTCTGCAGTGTCAGTTGTGATTTCTTCTTTTTCATTTCCAATTTTATCGATTTGCATCCTCTCCCTTTTTTTCTTGATGAGTCTGCCTAAGGGTTTATCAATTTTGTTTATCTTCTCAAAGAACCAGCTTTTAGTTTTATTGATCTTTGCTATTGTTTTCTTCATTTCTATTTCATTTACTTCAGCTCTGATCTTTATGATTTCTTTCCTTCTACTGACTTTGCGTTTTCTTTGTTCTTCTTTCTCTAGTTGTTTTAAGTGTAGGGTTAGATTGTTTATTTGAGATTTTTCTTATTTCTTGAGGTGAGATTGAATTGCTATAAACTTCCCTCTTAGAACTGCTTTTGTTGCATCCCATAGGTTTTGGGTTGTTGTGTTTTCATTGTCATTTGTTTCTATGTATTTTTTTATTTCTTCTTTGATTTCTTCAGTGATCTCTTGGTTATTTAGTAGCACACTGTTTAGCGTCCATGTATTTGTCCCTTCATGGTTGTTAGCATTTGCCTTATGTATTGAGGTGCTCCTATGTTGGGTGCATAAACATTTATAACTGTTATGTCTTCTTGGATTGATCCTTTGATCATTATGTAGTGTCCCTCCTTATCTCTTGTAACAGTCTTTATTTTAAAGTCTATTTTATCTGATATGTGTATTGCTACTCCAGCTTTCTTTTGATTTCCATTTGCATGGAATATCTTTTTCCATACCTTCACTTTCAGTCTGTATGTGTCCCTAGGTCTGAAGTGGGTCTCTTGTAGACAGCATACATATGGGTCTTGTTTTTGTATCCATTCAGCCAGTCTGTGTCTTTTGGTTGGGGCATTTAATCCATTTACATTCAAGGTATTATCGATATGTATGTTCCTATTACCATTTTCTTAATTGTTTTGGGTTTGTTTGTATGTGTCTTTTTCTTCTCTTTTTTTTCCTGCTTAGAGAAGTTACTTTAGCATTTGTTGTAAAGCTGGTTTGGTGGTGCTGAATTCTCTTAGCTTTTGCTTGTCTTAAAAGCTTTTGACTTCTCCATCAAATCTGAATGAGAGCCTTGCTGGGTAGAGTAATCTAGGTTGTAGGTTTTTCTCTTTCATCACTTTAAGTATATCCTACCACTCCCTTTTGGCCTGCAGAACTTCCACTGAAAAATCAGCTGATAACCTTAGGGGATTCCTTTGTATGTTATTTTTTGTTTTTCCCTTGCTGCTTTTAATATTTTTTCTTTGAATTTATTTTTTGTTAGTTTGATTAATATGTGTCTTGGTGTGTTTTTCCTAGGGTTTATTCTGTATGGGACTCTCTGTGCTTCCTGGACTTGGGTGACTATTTCCTTTCCCATGTTAGGGAAGTTTTCCACTATAATCTCTTCAAATATTTTCTCAGTCCCTTTCTTTTTCTCTTCTTCTTCTGGGACCCCTATAATTCAAATGTTGGTGCATTTAATGTTGTCCCAGAGGTCTCTGAGATTGTCTTCAATTCTTTTCATTCTTTTATCTTTATTCGGCTCCTCGGCAGTTATTTCCACCATTTTGTCTTCCACCTCACTTATTCATTCTTCTGCCTCCGTTATTCTGCTATTGATTCCTTCTAGTGTATTTTTCATTTCAGTTATTGTGTTGTTCATCTCTGTTTGTTTGTGCTTTAGTTCTTCTAGATCTTTGATAAACATTTCTTGTATTTTCTCAATCCATGCTTCCATTCTATTTCTGAGATTCTGGATCATCTTTACTGTCATTACCCTGAATACTTTTTCAGGTAGATTGCCTATTCCATCCTCATTTATTTCGTCTTATAGGTTTTTACCTTGCTCTTTAATCTGTTACATATTTTTTTGCCATCTCATTTTTTTTTTTTAATTTTTTTTTATGAGTGGGATTGTGTTCCTGTTTTACTGGTTTTTGGCCTGAGGTTTCCAACACTGTAGTTTATAGGCTATTGGGTAGAGCTGAGTCGTGGTGCTGAGATGAGGAACTCTGTGAGACCTCACTTCAATGAATATTCTCTGGGGTCTGAGGTTCTCTGTTAGCCCAGTGGTTCGAACTCGGAGCTCCCACCGCAGGAGCTTCCACCCAACCCCAGGCTAGTGAATCAAGATCCTGCAACCCGTGTGGGGTGGCAAAAAAAAAAAAAAAAAAAAAAAAAAAAAAGAACAATAACAAAGTAAAAAATAAAATTAGACTAGAAAACTAACAGATATGTTAGAAAGAATGTAAAGATAAAAATATAGATGCATCAACAACTGGAAGGTATATCATTACCAGAGAGAAAAGAAAAGAAAAAAAAAAAAAGGTGGAGGGGGAATCCTTGGCTGTGGAGAGTGGGCCTAAGCAAGGGCAAGTTTTGGGTGGTGGGTGGGGCCAATGCTCAGGACCCAAAGGGCTGGGAAAGGCCCTGGGGGCTGTGAGGGGTGGGGCTTAGGGTCAAGGAACAGAAGGGGCCCAGGCATGCCCCCCACCCCTGGTCTCAGAGGGCAGGGGACCACACCTGAGAGCCCAGCATGCTTCCTGCGCTTGAGTGGGTGGGGCAAATGCCCTCCTCTCCTTTCCTGTTCCTCTGGTCTGGGGTCTGGAAGGGCCCCTCCTGCCTGCCTCTCCTTATCCCCCTGGCCTCCATCCTATGCCCCCAGGACCCATGCAGCCTGGAGGGGGGAAGATGGGCCTTGGTGGATAGGGGACCGGCCTGGGAGCTCAACAGCCTCCCTGGCCCAAGTGGGCCAGGCAACTGCCCTCCACTCCTTTCCCACTCTTCCTGGAGAGTCCCTCCCACCTGCCTCTCCTGATCTCTCTGGCCTCAGGGGCACTGATCTTGTCTGGCCTCCAATTCTCCTCCCCCTTCGGTCCCCTTACGTCCTACTGGTTCACTGTGGGGTTCCTCCTGTCTCCTTGGTGGTCAGAGACCCCCATCAGCGGCCGGCAGGCACCCTAGTTGTGGGGAGATGCCTCCATGTCTTCCCACACTGCCATCTTGACTCCTCCCCTATCTGTGCAATTTTGAACAAGTTACTTGACCTCTCTCAGACACTTTCTCTTTATCTTTAATTTAGAGATTTTTAATAGTCAGCTGCTAAAACGGTGCATGGTACACAATAGGCACACAATAAATATGGATGAATGGATAAGTGAATGAGTGTTTACCTAGCCTGGGTTATATAAGAGCTAAATAAGAATGTATATAAAATGCCTGACAACCTGCAAGGAGGCAAAAAGACTGATTTTTTTTCTCCTTCTCCCACACCTCCCACTCCCCACCACTGCAACCTCTCTCTTATTCTTTAATGGATCAAAGTAAAAGAAGTCGGGCTTCCCTGGTGGCGCAGTGGTTGAGAGTCTGCCTGCCAATGCAGTGGACACGGGTTCAAGCCCTGGTCTGGGAAGATCCCACATGCCACGGAGCAACTAGGCCTGTGAGCCACAACTACTGAGCCTGCACATCTGGAGCTTGTGCTCTGCAACAAGAGAGGCTGCGACAGTGAGACACCCATGCACCACGATGAAGAGTGGCCCCCGCTCGCCACAACTAGAGAAAGCCCACGCACAGAAACGAAGACCCAACACAGTCAAAAATAAATAAATAAATAAAATTTAAAAAAAAATCAATTGTGTAAGGCAAATCGCTACCTATTTTAGTTCCTAGAGAACAGGCAACCAAGGGAAGTGGGAAGAGAAAAACGGTGATAGAAAATCAGGAGATTCCTTTCCTTTCCTCCCTAAGTATCTCCCCATATGGAAGCAGCAAGCACAGCCATGGGCAGAGCTGCTGTCAGAAGCTTCCTTGGAGACCAGCCTGTCCCAAACTCTCTTGGCAAACACTTACCAGAGGTTTGAATCCAGGATTCACCTATACCAAGGCCCACACTTAGGCATGTACCGTGACCAGTGATGAGGTTGTGACTTTGTTGGTAAGGCCAGGAAATAAGCTAGCAGTGGTGAACTCCTGGCTCTAGGCTTCCCTTCTCCAGCCACTCTCAAGGGTGACACCCCACGGGACCCTCAAGCCCTAAAAAATACATTCACAGATGACTCAAGCCCCTCCACAACACTTAAATCACAGGAGTATTCCTGGCCCCAGGTGATCATTAGAGACAGTCTGCTGGGAATGCCTAACTGCACCTGGCAGGATTCCGTAGTCTCTTGATAGATATTGGGCTTGCTAACGTCCTCAGAAAACCTAGTTTGAAATACATAATTATGTACCAGAGTATTTTGGCACTGTCACCAACTTTGTCTTTTCTACTGCAGCAGAATTGTATAAACCAAGAATTAAGACTATTTTAAAATACTGGTAATTCATATTCTCCTTGACAATAGAAGGGATTAAACTCAGGTAATCAGAACCATAACCTCTTTATCAAAGACACTGTCACCTAAAGATGACACAGAGCAAAAATTGACAAAAGGTATTTTCTTTCTTTTCATGGAAATTGATAAAACACTCTAACTCGCTTCTCCACCTTTATTAAATTCACCCCCGTGAAAGTTAGGTTTTAGTGCTAGTTCCTTACTGTGGGTCAGAACTCAAAAAGAAAACTCAGCACTAAAGATTCTTGTGTCTCTGTAATATCATGAGTAGTATATTCTATCATATTGGCTGCAAGCCTATTCTAAGCATACATCAAAATAATACAAATAAAATACAACACTTCTTTACTGGAATGGGGAGTGAGCAAGATCTGAGAGAAAGATAACTCAATATTTGAGGAAAATATTTAGCAACGAACAATATAAGACTGTAGAAAATGAAAACACAAACAAACAAAAATGTATCTTCTGTATTCCAATCTCCTTTTCCTAATTCTTTTTGTCAAACTGTTTTCTTCTCCCTCTTCCATTACATCTGTAAGTGGTTAACTGTGTTTAATCTTCTCAGAAAAACTTTGGAACAGGAGGTTCCTAAGGGGGATGCTAACATCCCCAGGATCACTTACGTGTAAACTTGCTGAAAATGGAGATGTAAAATATGTGCTCCTTAAGTTTGTTTTTCAGACCAGCAGTTTAGCCCCCCAAAAGCTTTCACATCAGACAAACTTCAGTTTTAACCATCCATTTCTCCTTACTAGTTGTGTGGTCTTGGAAAATTTAAACTTTCTGACCTTCAACTCATCTTCTGGAAAAAAGATATGGGGAAAAATAGTGTTCTGTGAGTTTAAACTTAATATGTGTCTGGGGATATGGCGAAAATATTTTTATATTTCAGCACAGTTAGGATTTTTTGAGCAAATTTTACTCACACTTGGCCTTGGCTAAAAGCAACCCTTGGAGCTTAATTTATAGCTGACTTACACAATGAGAGAACTCCAGAGCAAGAGACTGGAGTCACCCCTGGGTTATAAAGCTGGAGACCCTGGTCTTATATTTCCTCTGGAGAGATTTATTTATATTCCAACAGATTAAAGTAAGCACTCAGGATCCTTCCCATTATGTTTCCAAGGAGACTCTCTCAGGAGACGGGGGAATAACATACGTAAGAACCCATGTTCATTTTTTGAGGATTTCTTGCTTAAAATACACTTCTTATGTACAGAGATTTAATCTATCTGGTTCTTATTATATCACCCTAAGTGTAAGAATTGGGGCACAGGGGAACCATGTAGTTGTTGTTTGCTGTAAATAAGTGAATAATAATATGCTCTGCTCCAGAAACTTCATGTATGTATTCAGGATAATATCTAAATATGGAATTTTTTAAACTTTACAAAATATAAATTATCTAAAAGAGCACTTGACATGTAGTAGGTACTTAATAAATGGTAATTATTTTTTCAACTTGACTTAAAAATGTTTTTTAACCACACAGACTTATCTGAAATGTGTAGTTTCTTTTTTGTTTCCCAGTCAGGATTCCAATATTAGATTTATAGGTAACTCTCATATTAATAAAATCTGACAGTCATAAAACCAAAGCTGAAACACGATAAATTAGGAGCAATTGTTCATATTACAAATAGACTTTTCACTTCCTAAGAGAAACCTGGCATGAGTGGAGGTCATTCTTAGAAGTTAATAAAATTTCAGTTTTTATTTAAAATGTCCAACATTAAAATATTTCCTTTTAGACATCCAAACTTGTAATGTATTTGGAGATGATTAGCCACAGAAGCTCCAAGGAACAACAGAAACTATATGAACTACATGTACTTTTTGTTATACTAGTAGTGATGGTGGTGTATTAATCAAGTACTAGTAATAATAACTATAGCAAAAACATCAATAATTAACATTTATTAGGCACCTAATATATGCCACACACTGCTAGTTTATATGTTTTCTCTTACGTAGGACTCAACAGCAAGCTTTTCAGTTACATGTCCTCTATTTTGCAAATGAGGGAGATGAATTTTAATGAAGTGAAGAATGAATGAATCTCTGTCCAAGGTTATATAGCCATTAAGTAGCAGAGATTTTAACACAGAACTCTCTGAGGCACAGACCACACACATCACTGCTATGTGGCCTCCCAAGGGGATAATCCAGATAGAAATTTTGGTAATATTGGGGCAAAAGAGGCTGTTAGGTAGAGCTGTAGTAGGCACAGGACTCTGGTTTCCTGACATCATCTTTAAAACTAAACAACCATAGAAAGACTTACAATTACTGTAAATTATCAGAAAGAGAAAGGAAATAATCAGAATCAAAGATGGATTGTTTATGATACTTCTGAGAGAAACTCTCCAACTAACAGGTTAGTTACATGGGCACATGCACATGCTGAGACATAAACATGCACACAAACCCAGCCTCATACACTTTTACACACAGGTACACATATGTACACACATACACACGAGTACACATATGTACACACACATATACTCACTCAGGTACCTAACATCTGGATTTAAAAGGGAAAAAAACTTTCATGCCCATAAATAAAAGCAGTATCTTGCTTCAGATTCTCTTTAGGATCTAAATTTAGTTTTTAAATTTCCCTTTATAATTCTAAGCATCTGGCCGAGGAACACCTGCCCTCAGCTCTGGTATTTGTGATCTATGTGAATAATTTCAGTTGTTAAGTGGACACTTCTGATTTCCAGTGATAGTCCAGCTCATCCCACACTTTCAACTGATGAAGAGTGTGAGCTCTTCTGCCTTGGCTGGCTAGACGTGGGGCCAGCAGTAGATGAAGGTCCCATAGATACGAATTCCTCTCAAGATAGGACCACTCTAAGCCAAAAGGACCTTATCAGACGGTTTCCCAAATTACAGATAAATGAGAATAAATCAGTTAAAGAACTGTATTCTAAGAAAGGAGCTGTGTGAGGTTCAAAAGACAGAAGAATAAGAAGGCAAGACGTTAAAAAAAAAACTGGTTAGCTTACCTGAGTATCTTATCTAGAACCATCCGTTTCAAATCCTGACATTAATTTCAGTATACTCAATCAAAGACAGCAGAAAAATAGTCAGAAAGGAGCTAAAGACCATTTAATTACATCTAAACCGATGCTTTGCGAGTGACAACTTCGCAAAGTTAGTAAGATATCATAAAAAAACTCTGCTTTTGTACAAATTTATTAGTGCATGAGTGGTAAAGATTTATAATCCAAAAGATGATACAAAAAGCAACCTGCAGGCTTCCCCGGTGGTGCAGTGGTTGAGAGTCCGCCTGCCGATCCAGGGGACACAGCTTCGTGCCCCAGTCCGGGAAGATCCCACATGCCGCAGAGTGGCTGGGCCCGTGAGCCATGGCCGCTGAGCCTGCGCGTCTGGAGCCTGTGCTCCGCAACGGGAGAGGCCACAACAGTGAGAGGCCCGCGTACAGCAAAAAAAAAAAAAAAAAAAAGCAATCTGCATATCTGCCCTATGCATGTAAAAATGCATTTGTGAAGATAATATCCTTACCAAAAATGGAAGAAGGTGTGAGTCCAAGAACTAATTGTTCTCCAATTCCAGCTCAATTGAGAAAAATCCAGTCCTCTGGCCAGTCTTGATAATTGCTTATTTGTCTTGCATTCAGCTTCCTCCCAGAACTGGCTCATATGCGTATCTCTGATCTCCGGAAAAACAGAAATACAAACTGGAAAGAACCATGCAAGTTCATCTCCAGTGCATGGCTAATATCTGAACTATCAGCTCAGTCCAGGAGAGCAGAGCATGTTTCTCCCCTTCGCACATTTTCACAAGGCTTGTTACAAGAGGCTAGCTACTAATCATGAAATGCCTAATGTGGCTGGAGACATCACATAGATGCCTTCAAATCCTTGCCACAGCCCGATGAGACAGGGACTATGATCATTCACCATAGGGAGGAAACTGAGATGGGGTTAATTGCCCAACAGTTTTCATTAGAGTGGGAGAACTTGTATTTGAAGACAACACTCTTCATTCCATTCAAGTTCCTTGGAATCTTGTAATTTTAAATACAACAAAAATGTTCATCTAAATAATAAACAGCAGCTAGAGCCTCCCAGGTTTTCTCAAATGAGTCTCTTTTTCAGAATATTCCAAAATAACCTCAAGGGCTTGATGCTTATTTAAACAGCAAGATGCTTCAGTAAAAGAAGCTAATGCTGCCAAGTAGAGTCAGATTTTCTCCAGAGCTTCTAGGTGAAGACAAATAAAGCTCTCAGAAGCATTATAGATAATGAAAATCATCAACAATTTCCTGTCTCTACTGTCTCTTGTTAATACTTTTGTCGTGCAGATTGCCCTAATTTGATTGCGGGATTCCCGTGCCCGCCCCCCCTTGTCGCCAAGAACTATAAACACAATGGGATGTAATAAAGTGGTATTCTGGGTCTTTTATTGTCATTATTATTCTCATTTAGCTTTGGAAATTAGATTCGACTTTACTGGCTAAGAGCAGAGCTCTCCATCTTTTCACATAAGGTGTGCCAGTCAGAAATTCCCTGCCATGCCCTTCCTATTAATCAGTGTTGCAAAGGTGCCCTAGAGAAAGAGCCGTGGCAAGCAGAGAAACACCTGTAAAATGCATTAAAAACTCTTCTGAGAATGATGTTTCTCTGGGACTGAGCCACATTTACTAGGTGACAAACACACCCTTCTGGGCATTCATTTTATAGGTAAAGTATGTCCGAACGCTCAATATTCTCCCACAACCCTCACTAACTGTACCTCCCACTTGGACATTTAAAAATTTTAAACAGACAATGTCAGAATTAGCTGAATAGTCCTAGTCCTAAGGAAAGGGCCAATGCTGGGTACTTGAAAAGCAGTAAGGCATCCCCAATAGATATATAATCCACTGTTGAGCCAGGCATCCTAAATTGAATTTGAGCTTGTCCTGAATTAGCTAAATATTTTATTTAAGTTACTAAGCCCCTACTTAATTCTCTCCTGTCAAAAAGAGCTTATAATACTTCATAAGGTGATTGTGAGTATAAAATGAGATAATGTCTTTAGAGTACTTCGTATAATGCTTGTTACTTAGTGAGAATTTAGAAAAGTGTTTGGTTGGTAAGTATGTGTTTGTATCTGTATATAAAATTCAGAAACGTTAGCAAAATGAAAAAGGATTTCTTTGCCACCAAAACTAAGAGTTATATGGCCAAGGAAGTTTTAAAATATAGGTTTAAACAATGTGAAACAGATTTCTTTACTGAAGATTTCTCAAAACTTGTATTATGCTGACATGTATTAGGAACCCACTAGAGAAAGCTGTAATTAAAAACAAAAGAAAAAAAAAAACGGAGTTTCACGGATGCCAACCAGTCAGCTGAAAAGAGACACACAAGTATTAAATCAACACTCAAAAAAACTGTCACTAGAGGACTTTAAGGGAGGTCAAGCCAATTTCCACCTCAATCTGAAGGAAAAAACACCAAAGGCTAGCAGAACACACTCATGAGAAAGAAGACACAACAGATTCAGAGAAAAGTGTTCTAGAGTATATTACCTAAATTGAAGCTGTCAATGCCCTGCATAACTCCACAACCCCTTTGGAAACAGCTAGTACAGAGATGTGTGACAGAGACTCCAATGTTGAGAAGTGTCTGGAATGTGTCAGTGTACACTTGGGCTCACTTTTCTCACTTAGGAAACCGACTTTCCAAATCTACTGGTGATGATGCTGTGAGGATTAAATAAGACTGAGTCCTTTTAAAAAAACACCAAACTATTAGACATTGTTATATTGAATGTAAGATGGGACCACTTAGTAAGGAACAGGTGAAGATAAGGTCAGGACTTACTACCAAATCTATTGAAATAATGGAACAGGACCTTGCTACTCAAAGTGTGGTCCATGGACCAGAAGTATCAGTATTATCTGAGAACTTGCTAGAAATGTATCTAGACTTATTGAAACATAATCTGCATTAAAAAAAAAAGATACCTAGGTGATCTGGATACACATCACACTCTGAGAATTATTTGCACAGTAGCTTTATAGAAGGAAGCACTGAAAACTTGGCAGAAGCTGACCATAAGAAAATAAAGCTAAAAATAAAACATGGTGTTAAAAAGAAATAACAGGCCCAAAATGGAGTCACTTATGCTAAGCCCCACATGAGCAAACCAAGGCTTAATACCTAACCTAACTGCTGTTTCAGCCCATACCAGGAATGTAACCTTTAACCAGTCAACTCGGAATTACCCAGTCAGCACTAGTGAGGTAATCTACCCAATAGACTCCTCCCATTCCCCTTAGGAGAGTGACCTTGCCTAAAACAACGCATTCTTTGCTAATAATTTGCTTTTACACTCCCTTTCTGCTTTTAAAAGCCTTTCTTTTCCTTCAGCTTGGTGGACAGCCCCTTTCTATTTGCTAGATGGGATGCTGCCCCATTCACGAATCATTTAATAAAGTCAAGTTGATCTTTAAATTTATTCAGTTGAATTTTTGTTGTTAACAGATTTGGTAGCAGCAATGGGATCCAAAGGGAACTTCTGATGGCATTTGGGGACAACAAGAAACACAGGTGTGGTACCCCCAACTCCTTCTTGAGTTCACTGTCTTTCTTATGATTTTCAAGGGCCATGGGTAAGTTCCTCTGGGTTTCGAGCTCCACACTGTTGTGTTGAGCTTCTGATCTAATTGTCTTTCCAGTTCAGGGCTTAGAGGGTCAGCTTGAGCTGGCAGACAGGTCCATCTGGAATCTGAGTCCTGAGCCTTTGGTTCAGTCAGATTGGAACTTCCTTAGTTCCAGTCTACAGTCTGCATTTACTGGAGTCTGCTGGTTTAGTCCATGCTGGAAATTGCTGGTGGTGTGCACAGTCTTCTCTTGTCCAGTCCCCTAACATCTCTTGGTTATTGCTGGTTGTTAAGGTGCATGTATCTTTGTCTTGATTTGTCTAGATAAGGACTATTGTTAATGGAAATCTTGGAGGAAAAAAAAAAAAACTACAAAAATTGGTGGGCACTGGTTGAATATTTGAGTTGTTAAAGCACTCACTGCTTAAAATAAGCTGGTCATGAAACAAGTTAGATTGATACTAGGTCACCCGCTAACCTCAAGAAAATTTCCATGTGAGGGACTTCCCTGGTGGCGCAGTGGTTAAGAATCCACTTGCCAATTCAGGGGACATGGGTTCGATCCCTGGTCCGGGAAGATTCCACATGCTGTGGAGCAACTAAGCCCGTGCACCACAACTACTGAGCCTGTGCTCTAGAGCCTGCAAACCACAACTACTGAGCCCACGTGCCGCAACCACCGAAGCCTGTGTGCTGTAGGGCCCACGTGCCGAAACAAGAGAGGCCACCGCAATGAAGAGTAGCCCCCACTCACCGCAACTAGAGAAAGCCCATGTGAAGCAACAAGGACCTAACATAGCCAAAAAATCAGTAAATAAAATTAAAAAAAGAAAAAAGAAAATTTCCATGCGACGTAAACTGTAAAACATCACACAATTCCCAACTGTGTGGCACAACACTTTTAGGTATTAATGTGGCTCTGAGAGACCTAAAGGTTTAGCTAAAAATAATTATAATAATAATAAAATTAAAATGGGAGCCTCAAAATCCAAAATGTTAAGTGTGCCACCTTCTGGCACACCTGCTTATTTTATATCTATGAACTGCAGTCCCCAAAGCTATAAGTATCTACAAACATGGTAAAGTCCTACCAAAGACAACCTAGAACCAACGGCCATTATGGGAAACATACCAAATAGACAAGATCATTAACTTAACAAGTGCATTTGAAAGTATGGGTTTCCATATCAAACGGAATGGAATACCTATTTTAACTGGTAAGTAGGAACTTTCAAAAGGAAGATTCTTGAAATAGCTTTATTAAAAAAAACGTGTTGCACAAGGCTAATGAAAATTTAAAACACAAGATCATAAACAAAAGTGCAGGAAACCATTAGCTCTACAGCTGCAAGTGCTCCAAGGCCAGACACCTAAAATAACACCTCAGCTCCCCACACTGCACTCTCCTGGGGGTTTATCAGTAAGATCCCTGCTGGCCCAGGGATCAATGTCTCAGTTATTATCAGCTGGGACACAGGAAAAGAGTTTGTTCTCAAAGGGCTTATGCCAATTTTTTAACATCAAACACACATGCCCTCATATCTACCCTCAAATGAGAACCCTCCTATTGGCCCCTTCCAGGGTTGATAAAACTCTGAGGGATTTTCTGGTAAATTGTTATCTTATTCCCTTAAACAGCTAAGGTAAACTAAAAATTAATGAAGAACCTTGCCAAATTCTGGACACTGGAGCTACACCCCCTACCTTAAACCTCACTTGCCTGGAGCCTGCAGATGGGATCCTCAGAAAACTGGCAGAAGCCAGCTAAGGGTAAGACATCTTACCAGAATCAGCTCTCCTGTATCTCTGTCTGTAGTACCCAGTAGAAAGAAGAAAATAAAATATCTTTTGCATCCTCTTTGGGAATGCCTCCTTAGTCCAAGGGGTTGTTCAGTACTGCCAGAAATATTTACTGTCTGTCCCAGCTAAAAAACTACAAAGTAGCTCTGTGGTCAGAAATTGGCCAAATTGCAAAGCCTGATAGAAACATTTTTTAAAGCCTTCTCCCTTAAACGAAAATAAAACTACATACCCAGAGGGAAAAAGAAACCTTTTAAAGACCCTGTAAAAGGATTTATGGGTGGATCAACCTTCGGTATCATTTAAGTTGCAAGCCAATTCCTTGAGGAATTGAGAGAAACGGTCCTTAAAAATCTTTGCAAAACTAGAACTGCAGCTCTAGAGGCAATTCAAAGCTCACCTGTTCCTTTTTACCAACCCCCCCAAACCTCCTCTATTTATCTTAAAAGACTTACAACTTGCATTCTTTCCCTGTCCTTTTGAGATGTAAATGTTAAAGTACTAACTTCAAGGAAGTAATTCTTATCAATAAAAGAAAAGGAAGGTGGGGGAAAGGTCATTTGGAACTTGGGCAAATGAGCTATCTTAAGTGTATTGAAGCTATGAGGTCTCTGCATGCATCTATCTATATATTCACATGTGTCTCCATATATGTGTTGTAGATGTGTGGTATATTCTACCTGCTCATGGTATTGCCAAAATTAATCTGTAAAAGTATTTAACTGGCCTAAAGAAAATTAAATGCTTATATGAATTACATATTCATAAAATTCTTAAAAATATAATTAAAACATACCCAAATACTTTTCAGGTTCACATGATCTGAGATAAGCTTTAGTAAATAAAAGCTAGCTTGTTTGTTGATTAAATTAAATAGACATGTCTTTAGAGTTATCAACATTGGAAATAATTCAGACATACAACTTTCATTCTACCTAGGCTTACTAAAAGTCAAATAAATTCATGTCATTGCTTACAAAATTTGTGAGCCAAACAAAACAAAAACTTGGGATGATTGCTGACCTTGTCTAATGGCTCATGAAGTTTTTGTGGGAAATACAAATATTACTGTTAAGAAGAAGTAAACTGAATAGATGTAAGTAGGGTAAAGAGTTTTCAGGTGAACTTTTCAGATAGTTTCCCCTAATTTTTTTGATAACCTGTAATCTTAAAGTTTTGCTAAGTTAAGTTAAATGATGGATAGTCATTAAACATATAGATCATTTCGAAATGAGATATTCATTACTCAACACAGGTTTATCTACTTTTGGCTTCCTTTTACAGAGAAACTGAAAGATATTTGGATCTATTATTAAACATTTTTTGTGGCACACTGAAAAATTAGTTATGAGAAAGAATACATTTCTAGATATTATAAAAAGTATTTATAAGTCTGACAATCCACAGAATGCTACTGTAAGCACACTTTTTTTTTTAAAGGTTGTAGAAGGTTTGTGGAAAAGGAATTTTTGGAAGAAAATTTTAATGTCTGCCCACATTAAAGCTGGCTAAACTGGCTAAGATTAGACTGAATTTAATTAAGTGAATTTTAATATCAAATAAGCTGATGCAAAATTAGAATTTGATTTTCTCTCTTTTAAAAGGCCAAAGGTTTCTTAAACTATTGGTCCATTCTTGATAAGAGACTGTAAAAGGTTTTTCTTTAAGTAATCTACCTAGCAAACAAAGATTTTGTTTCTTGTCAAAATAACTTCCTATGTCTTTTTCATCAGGTCTCTGATTTCTTCAGAAAGGTGAGTCTTGTCTATTAAAAGAGCTTAGGTTTTCTTTTTTACAACTATTTAACTGGCTGCATTTTCCTTCAAAGTCTTAATTGTCTCTGTGGTTAAATGAACAAGTAAGTATTATTTCACAGTGACCCATGATCCTATTTGACCAATAAAATCTTTAAAATCTTTTGATGTTTTTGATAAACTTTCCAAAAATCAAATTCTAAGTGAAGTCTTTTTGAGCTCAGACTAACTTTGGGATGTTCCAGAGGGTTCCTGGAACATCTCAAAAGATTTGTTTCTTTCTCCTTATAAAAAGGGAGATGTTAGACTAATTTGGCTTATTTGATTATATGGGAAGCACTGTCAAATAGAAATCATACCAAGCCTTTTTTTATGGTGTATTTGTATAGTTTTATAAGTGCTCCAGAAATTATATAGAGTTCCTAAAATCTGACACATCCTGGTATAATGTTATTATCATAATTTTAGTCACTATTTTAAAATATCGTGTGTCACAAAAATAACCAATTTTCCTTATCAATTCCATTAAAATGAACTCTCATCAAATCATGAACAATGGGCATTTAAAGAACCTTTTTGTCATTTACAGAAAGCTACTGTTTTACTCTGATGCTTTTACAAAAGCATTCCGGCAAAAGTACTTCATCTTCAAGGAGTTCAAGGAAAGGACTTTTTGACAAGTACAGGTTTCCAATAACTTTAAGATAATAAAACTGAACTGGGTTAGAACTTCTGGAACAAATGGATTCAAGCAGAACAAATGTTAATTACTAGAGACTGAATGAAATGAGGAAGATGATGATAATTTTTTTAATAATTTTTTGTCTGAAACATTGCTAGTTCCCTAGCATCTTTTTTTTTTTTTTTCCAAATTTAAGGAAATCTTTTATCTTAAGCTTTCTATGACATGCAGCAATTTGGTAAAATATACTTTGGTAAACAAAGATGAGACATTTACTTTTTCTCCTTACCTGATCCCTCCCAAACATATATATGTATAGCTGATTCACTTTGTTACAGGCAGTTATTTACGTAAGTTCAATAACAATCTGTTCTCCTTGTAACAGGCTTTAGAAAAATTGACCTGGTACCTTGCTTACAAGGTTCCAGCAAAACAGTCTTAAAAAGAGCATATAAGGTCAATCACCGTTCTTGCTGCCATTATGTTAATAATCAGGCCAAACTGAATAAAAACAAATTAGTTTTACTGTGATTATCTTTGGTAAAAATGGGGGTGATGAAATAGAGAGAAGTTATGTTTGCACTTCTGTCTATATTAAATTCTAATCCTGTTTATTGTCTTTGAGTTTTTGTTACATAACTATAAACTGAACTGGATCCTGAATTCTTCTAGTTTCCTCAAATATCTGGCTACAACTCTCCAAAACAACATTTCCAAATTTCTTCCACCCTTCTAATTTGGAATCACTAATGCCCTTGAATTTCCTTGAAAGGGATGATACCAGGTCCTCCTCAATACCCTGATGATGGCCAAACTTCAGGGACTCGAAACTTGTCCACACATCTTACAGCTAAAGAGAGCTCTACCTGAGCTGTAAAAATGCTGGAGCCAAATCAAATTGACTAGGAAAAGAAGTAGCTGACATGGAGGTATTCTGCTCCCTCACAAGACACAGGATTAAAACTTCATACTTCAACTAAATATAAAACCCTTTCTTCTTTTCTTTCCTTCATTTACTCTGACTTGGCCAGAAAAGATAATACCATCATTTGTATCTCCCAGACCACTACTAAGGCAGTTAATCTTTCAGACTGCTGGAGTTGTCATTTTAAAACAATGGATCTATCCTTGATTCTAGAGACTCCCTGGTCCATTTCCATATCTCTGGTTAACAACCCCAAACTTGGGGAATTTTGTGTTTAGGCTCTACACAAAGAAAAGAATGCAAGGCAAAGGGAGCCAGAATAAAACTGCTTGTGTGGTCTACTGACCCTTAAAATTTTATGGTCTCCATGGCTGTCACCTTTCCAGTCCTGAGTCATGGATTTAAATGGAAGTTATCAAGAGGCATTAATGATTCAGGATTTGCTTCCATTGACAGGGTCCTACTTTCCTGGTTTGGAGTAAATGTAAACGAGGAACATCTCCTGAACTCTTGAAAGTATTGCAGAATCCACTGTTAAAGAAATAAATGACCAAAAAAATCCTTAGACTCTCTGGCCAAAGTTGTTCTTGATAATATGATAGCCCTTGACTAGTTTTTAGCTGAACAAGGAGGTATATGTGCTGTGGCAAACACCACCTGCTATACATGGGTTAAAATTTCTGGGCAAGTTAAAGCTGTGACATAAGAGTACTGAGCAAGTCATGTGGCTGAAAAAGGTGACTCCTTCAACTGGGTCTTTCCTTGACTTATTTGATTTTGATTGGTTTGGATTTGGGGACCATGGCTTCAAAGTGCATCCAGACATTAGGAATTATTCTGCTTATAAGAAACATAGTAACATCCCTGGCACATTGTAGGCACTTAAAGGCTTTAAATGTATGCTCACAGTCACTGGCCACTAAGCAACTGATCTCCCTAAGACTGGAACATCAGAAAAAGAACAAAGAGAATGACCAACTTAAATATTCTGAACCTGAAATTGTGGCCTGTCCTCATCACAGAGATTAAGCAAAACGTCATGAGCTGTGAATACCACATAAAGGATCAACAAAAGCTTTGAGGACTACAGAACAGTAGCTGAGAGTGGCACTAATGCCATACATATATATATATATATATATATAAATATATATATATATATATATATATATGTGTATATATATATACATATATATATTTTAGCTTTAATTTGTGATTTACTATTGAGAAAATAACAAAAATATTTTATACAGTAAATTCACTTATCATTTATGGAGACCAAAAACAAATTGGAATAATGTTTAGAATATTTTAAAGCAAGGTAAAATAAACCAAGCAAACCAACCAACAAACAGCTTACCGATTTAAGCTGAGAGTTCTTTTTTATTTTTAACATCGTTATTGCAGTATAATTGCTTTACAATGGTGTGTTAGTTTCTGCTTTATAACAAAGTGAATCAGCTATATATATATATAGAGAGAGAGATATAGATATAGATATAGATATCCCCATATCTCTTCCCTCTTGCATCTCCCTCCCTCCTACTCTCCCTATGCCACCCCTCTAGGTGGTAACAAAGCACCAAGCTGATCTCCCTGTGCAATGCGGCTGCTTCCCCCTAACTATCAATTTTACATTTGGTACTGTATATAAGTCCATGCCATTCTTTCACTTTGTCCCAGCTTACCCTTCCCCCTCCCCGTGTCCTCAAGGCCATTCTCTAGTAGGTCTGTGTCTTTATTCTCGTCCTGCCCCTAAGTTCTTCATGATGACCCTTTTTTTTCTTAGATTCTACATATATGTGTTAGCATACAGTATTTGCTTTTCTCTTTCTGACTTACTTCACTCTGTATGACAGACTCCAGGTCCATCCACCTCACTACAAATAAATCAATTTTGTTTCTTTTTATGGCTGAGTAATATTCCATTGCATATATGTGCCTCATCTTCTTTATTCATTCGTCTGTCGATGGACACATAGGTTGCTTCCATGTCCTGGCTATTGTAAATGGAACTGCAATGAACATTGTGGTACATGACTCTTTTTGAATTATGGTTTTCTCAGGGTATATGCCCAGTAGTGGGATTGCTGGGGCGTATGGTAATTCTATTTTTAGTTTTTTAAGGAACCTCCATACTGTTCTCCATAGTGGCTGTATCAATTTACATTCCCACCAACTGTGCAAGAGGGTTTCCTTTTCTCCACACCCTCTCCAGCATTTATTGTTTGTAAATTTTTTGATGATGGCCATTCTGACTGGTGTGAGGTGATACCTCATTGTAGTTTTGATTTGCATTTCTCTAATGATTAATGATGTTGAGCATCCTTTCATGTGTTTGTTGGCAATCTGTGTATTTTCTTTGGAGAAATGTCTATTTAGGTCTTCTGCCCATTTTGGATTGGGTTGTTTGTTTTTTTGACATTGAGCTGCATGAGCTGCTTGTACATTTTGGAGATTAATATATTGTCAGTTGCTTCATTTGCAAATATTTTCTCCCATTCTGAGGGTGGTTTTTTGGTCTTGTTTATGGTTTCCTTTGCTGTGCAAAAGCTTTTGAGTTTCATTATGTCCCATTTTTTATTTTTGTTTTTATTTCCATTTCTCTAGGAGGTGGGTCAAAAAGGATCTTGCTGTGATTTATGTCATAGAGTGTTCTGCCTATGTTTTCCTCTAAGAGTTTTATAGTGTCTGGCCTTACATTTAGGTCTTTAATTCATTTTGAGTTTATTTTTGTGTATGGTATTAGGGAGTGTTCTAATTTCAGTCTTTTACATGTAGCTGTCCAGTTTTCCCAGCACCCCTTATTGAAGAGGCTGTCTTTTCTCCATTGTATATTCTTGACTCCTTTATTGAAACTAAAGTGACCATATGTGTGTGGCTTATCTCTGGGCTTTCTATCCAGTTCCATTGATCTATATTTCTGTTTTTGAGCCAGGACAACACTGCCTTAATTACTGTAGCTTTGTAGTATAATCTGAAGTCTGGGCGCCTGATTCCTCCAGCTCCGTTTTTCTTTCTCAAGATTGCTTTGGCTATTCGGGGTCTTTTGTGTTTCCTTACAAATTGTGAATTTTTTTGTTCTAGTTCTGTAAAAAATGCCAGTGGTAGTTTGATAGGGATTGCATTGAATCTGTAGATTGCTTTGGGTAGTAGAGTCATTTTCACAATGTTGATTCTTCCAATCCAAGAACATGGTATATCTCTCCATCTGTTTGTATCATCTTTAATTTCTTTCATCAGTGTCTTATAATTTTCTGCATACAGGTCTTTTGTCTCCTTAGGTAGGTGTATTCCTAGTTATTTGATTCTTTTTGTTGCAATGGTAAATGGGAGTGTTTCCTTAATTTCTCTTTCAGATATTTCATCATTAGTGTATAGGAATGGAAGAGATTTCTGTGCGTTAATTTTGTATCCTGCTACTTTACCAAATTCATTGATTAGCTCTAGTAGTTTTCCGGTAGCATCTTTAGGATTCTCTATGTATAGTATCATGTCATCTAAAAACAGTGACAGCTTTACTTCTTCTTTTCCAATTTGGATTCCTTTTATTTCTTTTCTTCTCTGATTGCTTTGGCTAAAACTTCCAAAATAATGTTGAATAATAGTGGTGAGAGTGGGCAACCTTGTCTTGTTCCTAATCTTAATGGAAATGATTTCAGTTTTTCACCATTGAGAACAATATTGGCTGTGGGTTTGTTATATATGGCCTTTATGATGTTGAGGTAAGTTCCCTCTATGCCTACTTTCTGGGGGGGGGGGTTATCATAAATGGGTGTTGAATTTTGTCAAAAGCTTTTTCTGCTTCTATTGAGATGATCTTCAATTTGTTAATGTGGTGTATCACATTGACTGATTTGCATATATTGAACAATCCTTGCATTCTGGAATAAACCCCACTTGATCATGGTGTATGATCCTTTTAATGTGCTGTTGGATTCTGTTTGCTAGTATTTTGTTGAGGATTTTTGCATCTATGTTCATCAGTGATATTGGCCTGTCATTTTCTATCTTTGTGACGTCTTTGTCTGGTTTTGGTATCAGGGTGATGGTGGCCTCGTAGAATAAGTTTTGGAGTGTTCCTCCCTCTGCTGTATTTTGGAAGAGTTTGAGAAGGCTAGGTGTTAGATCTCCTCTAAATATTTGGCTTTTGTTTGTTGGAAGATTTTTAATCACAGTTTCAATTTCATTGTTTGTGACTGGTCTGTTCATATTTTCTATTTCTTCCTGATTCAGTCTCAGAAGGTTGTGCTTTTCTAAGAATTTGTCCATTTCTTCCAGGTTGTCCATTTTATTGGCATATAGTTGGTTGTAGTAATCTCTCATGATCCTCTGTATTTCTGCAGTGTCAGTTGTTACTTCTCTTTTTTCATTTCTAATTCTGTTGGTTTGAGTCTTTTTTTCTTGATTAGTATGGCTAATGGTTCATAACTTATATTTTGATCACATCTCTCCGTTAAGTTGAGGGTCTGATCAAAAGGGGAGAATTGTTAAAAAGAAATAACAGGCCCAAGTGGAGTCAGTTGTGCTAAGCCCCACATGAGCAAAGCAAGACTTAATACCTAATCTAATCTAATGTAATTTTGCACAATATTAAGGATATGTGTGCTCAAAGATGTGAAACAACAGAAACTCTTAACTGTGGAAATATAAGCTTGTTCAGCCACTTTGCCAAATAGTTTAGTATTAAGCACATAAAAATTGAACACGTAAATCATGCAACAATCTCATCATTGGGTATAAAACAAAAATCAAAAGCGGAAACTCTTGGACTTTTGTAAAGAGACATGTCCAAGGACTTGATTGACTGTTTCCTTTCCAATGTTAGGGAAGTTTTCAACTATAATCTCTTCAAATATTTTCTCAGACCCTTTCTTTTTCTCCTCTTCTTCTGGGACCCCTAGGTCTTTGAGACTGTCCTCAATTCTTTTCATTCACTTTTCTTTATTCTGCTCTGTGGTAGTTATTTCCATTCTTTTATCTTCCAGGTCACTTTTCTGTTCTTCTGTCTCAATTATTCTGCTACTGATTCCTTCTAGAGAATTTTTAATTTCACTTATTGTATTGTTCATCATTGTTTGTTTGCTCTTTAGCTCTTGTAGGTCCTTGTTAAATGTTTCTTGTATTTTCTCCATTCTATTTCCAAGATTTTGGATCATCTTTACTATCATTACTCTGAATTCTTTTTCAGGTAGACTGCCTATTTCCTCTTTATTTGTTTGGTCTGGTGGGTTTTTACCTTGCTCCTTCACCTGCTGCATTTCTCTGTCTTTTCATTTTGTTTACTTTACTGTGTTTGTGGTCTCCTTTTTACAGGCTGCAGGTTCATAGTTCCCGTTGCTTTTGGTGTCTGCCTCCAGACAGTGAGGTTGGTTCAGTGGCTGTGTAGGCTTGCTGGTGGAGTGGACTGGTTCCTGTATTCTGGTGGATGGGGCTGCATCTTGCTTTTATGGTGGGCAGGGCTGCGTCCAGTGGTGTGTTTTGGGGTGTCTGTGGACTTATTATGATTTTAGGCAGCCTCTCTGCTAATGGGTGGGGTTGTGTTCCTGTCTTGCTAGTTGTTTGGCATGGGGCGTCCAGCACTTGATCTTGCTGGCCGTTTGGTAGAGCTGGGTCTTAGCGTTGAGACAGAGATCTCTGGGAGAAATCTCACCAATTGATATTATGTCAGGCCAGGAGGTCTCTGGTGGTCCAATGTCCTGAACTCAGCTCTCCCACCTCAGAGGCTCAGCTGTGACACCACTTTGGAGCACCAAGACCCTATCAGCCACATGGCTCAGAAGAGAAGAAAAGGGAGAATCGTGCTGTGTGGCAACAAAGTGGATATTAAGGACAGAAAGGTTAAGGCAAAGTCGATTGTCTTCCACCGAAAGAAGAATCTTCAGTACTATGACATCTCCGCCAAAAGTAACTACAATTTTGAAAAGCCCTTCCTCTGGCTTGCTAGAAAACTGATCGGAGACCCTAACATGGAGTTCGTCGCCATGCCTGCTCTCGCCCCGCCAGAGGTGGTCATGGACCCAGCGTTGGCAGCGCAGTACGAGCACGATCTAGAGGTTGCTCAGACAACTGCCCTCCCGGATGAAGATGATGAACTGTGAGAAGAGTGAAGCTGGAGCCCAGCGTCAGAAGTCTAGTTTTATAGGCAACTGTCCTGTGATGTCAGTGGTGCAGCGTGTTTGCCACTTTATTATATAGCTAAGCAGAACATGTGCTTAATGTTTGGTATGCTGAAGGAGATGAATGGGCTTTGGAGTGAATGTGGCAGTTAAAAAAAAAAACAAACTTCATTTTTTTGGACCTGCATATTTAGGTGTTTTGGAACACAGTTCTTTCCTCCTTAAGTTTCAAATATAAGACTGCTACAGTCACATCACAATATTCAGTGGTAGAATCTTGTTTGTTACTGTCATTCCCATTCCTTTTCGTTTAGAATCAGAATAAAGTTGTATTTCAAATATCTAAAAAAAAAAAAAAAAAAAGAAGAAAAGGGAGAAAAAAAGAAAGAAAAAATAAAATAAAATAAAAATAAAATATAAATTAAAAAAAAAGTAGAGAGCAACTAAACCAATAAACAAATCCACCAGTGATAACAAGCACTAAAAACTAAACTAAGATAAACATAAAAGTCAGAAAGAGATCAGTTGCATACAGCAAACCCCAAGTCTACAGTTGCTCCCAAAGTCCACTGCCTCAATTTTGGGATGATTCGTTGTCTATTCAGGTATTTCACAGATGCAGGGTACATCAAGTTGATTGTGGAGATAATCTGCTGCTCCTGAGGCTGCACGGTGAAATTTCCCTTTTTCTTCTTTGTTCTCACAGTTCCTGGGGTTCAGCTTTGGATTTGGCCCCACCTCTGCATGTAGATCACCCTCTGGTGTCTGTTCTTTGCCCAGACAGGAGGGGGGTTAAAAGAGCAGCTGATTAGGCACACTTGCTCACTTAGGCCAGGGAAGGGAGGGTCACGGTAGTCATAATTGGAATGTGGGGCAAGCCTGTGGTGGCAGAGGCCGGTGTGATGTTGCAATAGCCTGAGGTGTGCTGTGTGTTCTCCCAGGGAAGTTGTCCCTGGATCATGGGACCCTGGCAGTGGCGGGTTGCACAGGCTCGTGGGCAGTGGGAGGTATGTGTGCATGGTGACCTGTGCTTGCACACAGGATTCTTGGTGGCAGCAGCAGCCGGGTTAGCGTTTCATGCCCCTCTCTGGGGTCGGAGCTGATAGCCACGGCTCATGCCTGTCTGTGGAGCTCACTTAGGCAGTGCTCTGCCTTCTGTGGGTACACAGGGAAGGAATCCCCTCTCCTCGTGCACCCCAAAACAATGGTCTCTTGCCTCTTAGGCAGTTCCAGACTTTTTCCTGGACTCCCTCCCAGCTGGCTGTGGTGCACTAACCCCCTCAGCCTGTCTTCACACAGCCAACCCCAGTCCTCTCCTTGGGGTCTGATCTCTGGAGCCTGAGCCTCAGCTCCCAGCCCCTACCTGCCCCGGTGGGTGAGCAGACAAGCCTCTCAGGCTGATGAGTGCTGGTCGGCACCGATCCTCTGTGCAGGAATCTCTCCGCTTTGCCCTCTGTACCCCATTGCTGTGCTCTCCTCCATGGCTCCAAAGCCTCCCCCCCGCCCACCTGCCATCTCCACCAGTGAAGGGACTTCCTAGTGTGTGGAAACTTTTCCTCCTTCACAGCTCCCTCCCAGAGGTGCAGGTGCCATCCCTATTCTTTTGTCTCTGTTTTTTCTTTTTTCTTTTGCCCTACCCAAAGAAAACGTGGGGATTTTCTTTCTTTTTGGGAAGTCTGAGGTCTTCTGGCAGTATTCAGTAGGTGTTCTGTAGGAGCTGTTCCAAATGTAGATGTATTTTTGATGTATTTGTGGGGAGGAAGGTGATCTCCACGTCTTACTCCTCTGCCATGTTGAAGGTCCTCCAAAAATTTTTATTTTATATTGGAGTATAGTTGATTAACAATTTGTGTTAGTTTCAATTGTACAGCAAAGTGATTCAGTTATACATATACATGTATCTATTATGTTTAAAATTCTTTTCCCATTAGGTTATTTCAGAGTATTGAGCCGAGTTCCATGTATTATACAGTAGGTCCTAGTTGGTTATCTATTTTAAATATAGCAGTGTGTACATGTCAAACCCAAACTCCCAATCTATCCCTTCCCCCATCCCCTGTAACCATAAGTTTTTTCTCTAAGTCAGTGAGTCTGTTTCTGTTTTGTAAGTAAGTCCATTTGTATCATTTTTTTCAGATTCCACATATAAGTGGTATCATATGATATTTGTCTTTGTCTGACTTACTTCACATAGTGGTGTGCAACTATTTTTTAAAAATTGTTCTACAGGAATTCCCTGGTGGTCCTGTGGTTAGGACTCTGGGCTTTCACTCCTGAGGGCCCAGGTGCAATCCCTGGTTGGGGAACTAGGATCCTGTAAGCCATGGGGTGCGACCAAAAAAAAACTGTTCTAAATAGTTCTTTACAGAATCCATCAAAGTTATTACAAGATTATTTATTTTTTTCAATGCAATAGGACATTAATAATATACTCCTCGTGAGGTATGCAATTCAGTTTTACCTTGTACAGCAATTAAATTGAGTTTCTGACACTGTGAATAATTAAGTAATAGGGCATAGAAGGACAAGTGATTTAGAAGTTGACTGGAATGATTAAAAATATCACAAAAGTTGGAAATGTGTTGCAAAATATTTAAAAATAATTTTTTATTACACTTATTATAATAAAAAAATGTGAAAACCTAACTATTACCATGCACACTCAAAGATTCCTAAGTCCAAATTCTGTTAAATACAACTGATTGGACTGTATGGGAACTGAAGAGAAATAAAAGATGCCAAACTATGAAACAGATAATTATCCATCTCCTTGCTGGTTCTTAGACACATATGATATGACTGGTTGCCAATATGATTAAATAGTCACCATCTAAATTCAACCTAAAGCCTCTATTGTCTCTGTCAATATACTGGAAAAAAAATCAGATAATGTGAAAATCATTCTTTTTTTTTTTTTTTGCGGTACGCGGGTCTCTCACTGTTGTGGCCTCTCTCGTTGCAGAGCACAGGCTCAGGACGCACAGGCTCAGCGGCCATGGCTCACGGGCCCAGCCACTCCACGGCATGTGGGATCTTCCCGGACTGGGGCACGAACCCGTGTCCCCTGCATCGGCAGGCAGACTCTCAACCACTGCGCCACCAGGGAAGCCTGAAAATCATTCTTTTTACTGGAAAATTTTCAATGATCAATAGAACTCTTTAAAAAAACGAAATTGAGAAGAGTAACATATTAACCTATTAAGATTACATTATCTATTAGCTATAGAATTTAACTTTCTAATCACTGGCAAACAAGAGGCAAAGGGCAGACAAAAGTAGGGGGAGGGGAAGAGAAGAGCTGATTTAAAGGAGCATAGTCTGGAGCTGGGAACACTGTGCTAGGATGACCTAAATAAGGAAAACTCTGGACCACATTGCATAACCATAGGAGTCCCCATTCATATTGTAATCTATGAAACTGGTATCTGTTGGAAAATATTCTATATATAATAAATCAGAATGTTAACTTGTCTCCTGAGCCCAACACTGGGGCCATGCTCTGGAAGATAAATTTGTAAAGAATCACACACTGCGTTAATTAGTTTGGTAAAAGGAAGCATAGAAGTTAAAGACAGGAGGTTGGAAAGGCAAACGTCCCCTCTCTGCCTATGTCATGAGGCAACAGTGACCTTCCTTCTGACTCTTCTCACTTCTATAAGGGCACTCTTGAGCGGTATCTGCAATTGAGGGTTTAGTTCTATAAAGAATTATTGTCTCTTACTCCTGGAAGAGAATATTTAGGAGTCCTGAGGTCCAGAGTATTTAAGCAATAATAAAGTCTTCAGAACTCATTGGTTAACTGAAGCATGTATAGAAAATAAAATGAAACTACACAGACATCTGCTTTTGGCTTGATAGAGTGGCTTGTAGAAGACCATTGCTTCCACTGACAACTATTAGAAAAACTAAATAAAATACAGGAAGAAATGATTTGAAGAATCAGAGAGATAATGAATCAACCAGGACAAGAGGATCTACATTGCAGAAAGGCGAGAAGCACAGTTTCCTTCAGGCCACTTTCCTCTCAGGGGATTTGCCAGTTCTCAGAAACATGCATCAGGCTCACAGAACAATGGGTGGAAGAGAAGTCCTCAGAGTTGTAAGCAAGCTCAGGAATGTGGAGACAGAATCTGAGGTTTAGGCTGCTAAGGGAGACAGTATGCAAGCAGGAAGTAGGCAGTCAATAGTCCTGAGGTGTGATATACACACAGAAGAGTGTAGCCAAATGTCTTCTCACATGTGCTGATTAAGCTACGTAGGGCAAAAGGTTAAGAAGGCCAAAAGCAGCTAGAAAATACAGTGAAGGTTTTGACAGTCTCAAGGTATTTAAGATATAAAAATTGGAGTTCATGACTCAGTGAAGAAAAGGTCCCTGGGGAGCACCCTAATCTCTTACATGGAACCTAGAAGGGCTTCACCTTGGGAGTCAGGGAAGAAACAGGAAGACACATACAAAGGTTGCAAAAGATGACAAGTTGGCTCAGGTTCTCACTGGGTTGAGATAACCTGCCCCTCTGATACTAGCAAGAGGATGGGAGAATCCTCCCAGTAGGAAGAAAACATCATTTAGAGCCTCAAAATTCTCATATGCAATGCCCACATTTCTTCAAACGTTCCAAGACCAGCAAGAAGCAGGACAAAGAAAAAAATAGATAATAGAAACAGATACACAGTTGACTCAGATATTGGAGCTATCTGTTATTGACTTTAAGACAACTGGGATTATTAATGTATTCAAGAAAATAAATGACAAGATAAAGAGTTTCAAATGGAAACTGCAGAACAGAAAAACACAATGACTAAAATTTAAAACTCTATTTAATGGGTTTAACAGCAGACAAAACCCAACTCGAGAGATTTTGTGATCTGGAAGATGGGTCAGTAGAAAATATCAAAACTCAAGCACAAGATTTAAAAAAAAAAGAAAAAAGAGAGCATAAAAGACATATAGAACATAATACAAACTTTTAATAACATGTGATTGGAGTCCAGTTGGGCAGGAGAGAAAATGGAGCAAAAGCAATAACTGAAAAGATTTTGCCCAAGATTTTTCCAAAATTATAAAGAGATGTCAAGTTACAGATTTAAGAAGTGGTATGACCTCATGCAGTAGGTTATATAACAACAAAAGAAATCCATCTAGACACATCATAACAAAACTGCTGGACACCAAAAATAAAGAGTTAATCTCTACTTTTTTTATGGAAAGGCATTTTATTTTAAATATAGCAGTGTGTACATGTCAATCCCAAACCCCCAATCTATCCCTTCCCCCTACCTTTCACCCCTGGTAACCATATATTCGTTCTAAAGAGTTAATCTTAAAACCAGCCACAGAATAAAAAAAAAGACATATTTCCTTAAACAGAAATGACTGAAGCCACAGGATATGGCATGATTTCTCTAAAGCGCTGAAAAAGAATAAACTGTCAGGCTTCCCTGGTGGCGCAGTGGTTGGGAGTCTGCCTGCCGATGCAGGGGACACGGGTTCGTGCCCCGGTCTGGGAAGATCCCACATGCCGCGGAGTGGCTAGGCCTGTGAGCCATGGCCGCTGAGCCTGCACGTCTGGAGCCTGTGCTCCACAACGGGAGAGGCCACAACAGTGAGAGGCCCGCGTACCGCAAAAAAAAAAAAAAAAAGCTAGTATTTAAAAAGAAAATTACCTATGTTGAGTATTATTTTTATTTTACATGGCTTTATGTTTACATGGCATTATTATTATTGTTTATTTATTTATTTACAACAATGGAGGGTTTAATTCCTTGCCTTCTGACCCTAACACAGGAACACAGGCATAACTGGTGAGACAAATCCAGAAGTTCTAATCTATGGGTTTACTTACTCAGAATCTGCTAACTCAATATAGGAAATATTCAGAGTATAAACAAATGAACAAAGAACATCTTTAAGGCTTCACAAAACAACCAGGGTCCTTGTTGAGAGTTGTAAACTTGTTTGGATTTTGGATCTGCCACTTAAGGGCTGCTTGATAATGAGGTATCGCCTCACACTGGTCAGAATGACCACCATCAAAAAGTCTACAAACAATAAATGCTGGAGAGGGTGTGGAGAAAAGGGAACCCTCCTGCACTGTTAGTGGGAATGTAAATTGATACAGCCACTATGGAGAACAGTATGGAGGTTCCTTAAAAAACTAAAAATAGAACTACCATATGACCCAGCAATCCCACTACTGGGCATATACCCTGATAAAACCATAATTCAAAAGGACACATGTATCCCAAAGTTCACTGCAGCACTATTTACAATAGCCAGGACATGGAAACAATCTGAATGTCCAACGATAGATGAATGGATAAAGAAGAAGTGGTACATATATACAATGGAATATTACTCAGCCATAAAAAGGAACGAAATTGGGTCATTTGTAGAGATGTGGATGGACCTAGAGTCTGTCATACAGAGTGAAGTAAGCCAGAAAGAGAAAAACAAATATCATATATTAGTGCATATACGTGGAATCTAGAAAAATGGTATAGATCAACCTATTTGTAGGGCAGGAATAGAGACGTAGAGGTAGAGAACGGACATGTGGACACAGTGGGGGAAGGGGAGGGTGGGACGAACTGGGAGATTAGGTTTGATATAAATAAACTACCATGTGTAAAACAGATAGCTAGTGGGAACCTGCTGTACAGCACAGAGAACTCAGCTTCGTGCTCTGTGATGACCTAGATGGAGGGGATGGGGGTGGTGGTGGGAGGGAGGTCCAAGAGGGAGGGGATATAGGTATACATATAGCTGATTCACTTCATTGTACAGCAGAAACTAACACAACACTGTAAAACAATTTTACTCCAATTAAAAGAAGTATCAGTTCTAGGTGTTCTAGGTGTATTAATGTTCTAGGTCTCAATTTCCTCAACAGTAAACAAGATTTATTTTTCCTCCTCGAAGAACCATTGTGACAAAAAGATATAAGATTTTAAAAAATATAGTTTCATGACAAATAGAAGATATTCAGTGTTAATTTCCTTTCTCCCCACTTCAGATCAACACACTGACCTTGCTATAGTTGTTGAAAATTATCAAGTAAATATCAATTCATTAACCAGGTTGGGTAGCAATTAAAGTCACAGTTCCAAGTTGGATGGAAAAAGTAAAAATACCCCAAATTTGTTTCCCTTTATTGCAAATTCTGCCAAATATTTTTTGAATTCTTAGGGAAATCTGTTGGCTTTAAAATTTTATCTATTTTTCTTGGGGGTCTGAGTTTGTAGGTACATCTTTGGATCTCAGATGCTGAGTTTGAAACTTGAGAGATAATGAAACCTTGAACCAATGTCCAGAAAGTTTTGATTTTAATGTCACCACCAATCAACTGATGGTGGCTGCCTGGAGCACATACAGAAAAGGATTCTGAATCTGAACCTACCAAAAAAAGAAACAGCATCTGCTATGGATGTGGGAGGCGGAATGGCAGCTTGCATGTCATGCTTCTGATAATCCACTCTACCTCCAAGGTATATAGCACTTTGGAATATGAGAAATCCTCTTAATGTAAAGAACGTTTTCAAGCTTCCACAGGATAGAAAAGTTGCACTTTGAAGGTTCATAAAGGAGCAAAATGTATGATCACGAGAAGTTTGGGTTTCTATAAACTACAGGTTTCTATAACCTCTACGTTAAAAAAAGTCCTCTTGGCAATATTTTTCAAAATTAAAAAATCTGTGGATTATTTAATGGATAAAAAATAAAGAGAGGAGTGTCTGCGCTTCCAGTGGGTACTGTGGGAGCGAGGGCTGGCGACAGGTTAGTGGATGGGCCTGGCATGAGTAAGGGCACTGGCTGGGCCTCCTGGGTGAGCTGGAGCCTACCAGAAAGCTTAGATCCTGTGGCCAAGGGTACAGACCTTGGCAAAGTGGAGCGTGTCAGGCAGCCTGATGACAGCGACTGCTTGATGAAGAATATCCAATAGCTGGAATGATGCAGTTCTGGAGGATCTAAAAACGGTGATGAGCTCTACTCCAACTTACAAAGGCAGTTCTGTGGCGGACCATGACCCCAAGCTTCCTTGATGAGACCACTGCCTGGATAATCAGATAACTTAAAAGAAAAGAAAAAGTGGTTCCCTATATCCAGAAAAATAGAACATTAAAGATGCAGCAGTGTTCTAAACAAAAACCCATATAGAGAGTGGACTTCTCTGCTTCGCCTGAACTCTGCAAGGAACCAGAGCCTTTGGACCAGCAGAGGCCACTTGCACCCATCTGCCTCCTTGGACAGTCCAGATGAATTTGGTTTCCTGAATATGCTTGGGGCACCTCTGGGACTTCTTACCTGCAGAAGTGGTGTAGGGATGACTCAGCACCCTTCGTAACCTGGCTTGCTGCTGTGGACTTACTTTGGAGAATCTTGAAGTCATAAACCTGGGGCCCAGATGTAAACCTGGGTGGAGGCCGTAACCTGGGCCTCAAATGCTGGCCAAGTCCGCCAATGCTGCACTCCAGAGCAGAGAAAGAAAGCGCTCAGCGCCCGCATGACTCAGACCCGACACATGGCCCTCAGGCGACTGCACCTGACTGGGAAGCCCCTGAAAAGAGGCTACCCCTCAGGTGTCTCCAGGACCTGAAGAGAAGAGCCCCTGACAGGATGCCCGGCCTAAGGTGACTCCGTGACAGGCCGGCTGCCCAAGCCGTGTGGCTGACAGGGTCTTGGTGCTCTGGCCTGGCGTCAGGCCTGAGCTTCTGAGGTGGGAGAGCTGACTTCAGGACATTGGACAACAAGAGATCTCCCAGCCTCACATAGTATCAATTGGTGAGAGCTCTCCAGAGATCTCTGTCTCAATGCTAAGAACCAGCTATACCCAACAGCCAGCAAGCTCCAGTGCTGGACGCCCCATGCCAAACAACTAGCAAGACAGGAACACAACCCTACCCATTAGCAGCCTAAAACCATACTAAGTCCACAGACACCGCAAAACACACTACCAACACGGTTCTGCTGACCAGAAAGACAAGATCCAGCCTTATCCACCAGAACACAGGCACCAGTCCACTCCACCAAGAAGGCTACACAACCTACTGAACCAACCTTACCCAATGGGGGTAGACACCAAATAAAACAGGAACTATGAACCTGCACCTACAAAAGGAGACCACAAACAGAGTAAGTTAAACAAAATGACAAGCCAGAGAAATATGCAGCAGATGAAGGAGCAAGGTAAAACCCCACCAGACCAAACAAATGAACAGGAAATAGGCAGTCTACCTGAAAAAGAATTCAGAGTAATGATAGTAAAGATGATCCAAAATCTTGGAAACAGAATGGAGAAAATATAAGAAATGTTTAACAAGGACCTAGAAGAACTAAAGAGCAAATAAACAATGATGAACAACACAATAAATGAAATTTAAAATTCTCTAAAAGGATTAACAGCAGAATAATTGAGGCACAAGAATGGATAAGTGACCTGGAAGATAAAAGAGTGGAAATAATTACTGCATAGCAGAATAAAGAAAAAAGAATGAAAAGAACTGAGGACAGTCTCAGAGACATCCAGGACAACATTAAATGTACCAACATTAGAATTATAGGGGTCCCAGAAGAAGAAGAGGAAAAGAAAGGGACTGAGAAAATATTTGAAGAGATTATAGTTGAAAACTTCCCTAATATGGGAAAGGAAATAGTTAATCAAGTCCAGGAAGCACAGAGGTTCCCATACCAGATAAATCCAAGGAGAAACACGCCAAAACACATATTAATCAAACTATCAAAAATTAAATACAAAGAAAAAATATTAAAAGCAACAAGGGAAAAACAACAAATAACATACAAGGGAATCCCCATAAGGTTAACAGCTGAACTTTCAGCAGAAACTCTGCAAGCCAGAAGGGAGTGGCAGGACATATTTAAAGTGATGAAACGGAAAAACCTACAACCAAGATTACTCTACCCAGCAAGGATCTCATTCAGATTCAATGGAGAAATTAAAATGTTTACAGACAAGCAAAAGCTAAGAGAATTCAGCACCACCAAACCAGCTTTACAACAAATGCTAAAGGAACTTCCCTAGGCAGGAAACACAAGAGAAGGAAAAACCTACATACAAAAACAACTCCAAAACAATTAAGAAAACGGTGTTAGGAACATACATATCGAAAATTGCATTAAATGTAAATGGATTAAATGCTCCAACTAAAAGGCACAGACTGGCTGAATGGATATAAAAACAAGACCCATATATATGCTGTCTACAGAGAACTACTTCAAACCTAAGGACACATACAGACTGAAAGTGAGGGGATGGAAAAAGATATTCCAAGCAAATGGAAATCAAAAGAATGCTGGAGTAGCAATTCTCAGGTCAGACAAAATAGACTTTAAAATGAAGAGTATTACAAGACACAAAGAAGGACACTACATAATGAGCAAGGAATCAATCCAAGAAGAAGATATAACAATTGTAAATATGTATGCACCCAACAGAGGAGCACCTGAATACATAAAGAAAACGCTAACAGCCATAAAAGGGGAAATCGACAGTAGCACAGTTACAGGAGGGGACCTTAACACCCCACTTTCACCAATGGACAGATCATCCAAAATGAAAATAAATAGGGGAACACAAGCTTTAAGTGATACATTAAACAAGATGCACTTAATTGATATTTATAGGACATTCCATCCAAAAACACCAGAATACACTTTCTTCTCAAGTGCTCATGGAACATTCTCCAAGATAGAACATTCTCCAGGATAGGTCACAAATCAAGCCTTGGCAAATTTAAGAAAACTGAAATCACATGAAGTATCTTTTCTGACCACAACACTATGAGACTACATGTCAATTACAGGAAAAAGTCTGTAAAATATACAAACACATGGAGCTAAACAAGACACTACTAAATAACCAAGAGATCACTGAAGAATTCAAAGAGGAAATCAAAAAATACCTGGAAAGAAATGACAATGAACACACTACGACTCAAAACCTATAGGGTAAAGCAAAACCAGTTTTAAGAGGGAAGTTTATAGCAATACAATCCTACCTCAAGAAGCAAGAAACATCTCAAATAAACAACCTAACCTTACACCTAAAGCAATTAGAGAAAGAAGAACAAAAAAGCCCCAAGGTTAGCAGAAGGAAAGAAATTATAAAAACCAGATCAGAAATAAATGAAAAAGAAATGAAGGAAACAGTACCAAAAATCAATAAAACTAAAAGCTGGTTCTTTGAGAAGATAAACAAAATTGATAAACCATTAGCCAGACTCATCAAGAGAAAAAGGGAGAAGACTCAAATCAATAGAATTAGAAATGAAAAAGGAGAAGTAACAACTGACACTGCAGAAATACAAAGGATCATGAGAGATTACTACAAGCAACTATATGCCAATAAAAAGGACAACCTGGAGAAGTGGACAAATTCTTAGAAAAGCACAACATTCTGAGACTGAACCAGGAAGAAACAGAAAATATAAACAGACCAATCACAAGCACTGAAGTTGAAACTGTGATTAAAAATCTTTCAACAAACAAAAGACCAGGACCAGATGGCTTCACAGGCAAATTCTCTCAAACATTTAGAGAAGAGTTAACACTTATCCTTCTCAAACTCTTGCAAAATATAGCAGAGGGAGGAACACTCCCAAACTCATTCTATGAGGCCACCATCACCGTGATACCAAAACCAGACAAAGATGTCACAAAGCAAGAAAACTACAGGCCAATATCACTGGTGAACATAGATGCATAATCCTCAACAAAATACTAGGAAACAGAATCCAACAGCACATTGAAAGGATCATACCCCATGATCAATTGGGGCTTATCCCAGGAATGCAAGGATTCTTCAATATATGCAAATCAATCAATGTGATACACCATATTAATAAACAGAAGAATAAAAACCATATGATCATTTCAACAGATGCAGAAAAAGCTTTTGACAAAATTCAACATCCATTTATGATTAAAACCCTCCAGAAAGTAGGCATAGAAGGAACTTACCTCAACATAATAAAGGCCATATATAACAAACCCACAGCCAACATCATTCTCAATGGTGAAAAACTGAAACCATTTCCACTAAGATCAGGAACAAGACAAGGCTGCCCACTCTTACCACTCTTATTCAAAATTGTTTTGGAAATTTTAGCCAGAGCAATTAGAGATGAAAAAGAAATAAAAGGAATCCAAATTGGAAAAGAAGAAGTAAAGCTGTCACTCTTTGCAGACATGATACTATATATAGAGAATCCTGAAGATGCTACCAGAAAACTAGTAGAGCTAATCAATGAATTTGGTAATGTAGCAAGATACAAAATTAATGCACAGAAATCTCTTGCATTCCTATACACTAGTGATGAAAAATCTGAAAGATAAATTAAGGAAACACTCCCATTTACCACTGCAACAAAAAGAATCAAATACTTAGGAATAAACCTACCTAAGGAGACAAAAGACCTGTATGCAGAAAATTATAAGACACTGATGAAAGAAATTAAAGATGATACAGACAGATGGAGAGATATACCATTTTCTTGGATTGGAAGAATCAACACTGTGGAAATGACAATACTACCCAAAGCAATCTACAGATTCAATGCAATCCCTATCAAACTACCACTGGCAGTTTTCACAGAACTAGAACGAAATGATTCACAATTTCTAAGGAAACACAAAAGACCCCAAATAGCCAAAGCAATCTTGAGAAAGAAAAACGGAGCTGGAGGAATAAGGCTCATGGACTTCAGACTATACTACAAAGCTACAGTAATCAAGACAGTATAGTCCTGGCTCAAAAACAGAAATATAGATCAATGGAACAGGATAGAAAGCCCAGAGATAAAGCCACGCACATATGCTCACCTTATTTTTGATAAAGGAGTCAAGAATATACAATGGAGAAAAGACAGCCTCTTCAATAAGTGGTGCTGGGAAAACTGGACAGCTACACTTAAAAGACTGAAATTAGAACACTCCTGAACACCATACACAAAAATAAACTCAAAATGAATTACAGACCTAAATGTAAGGCCAGACACTATAAAACTCTTAGAGGAAAACACAGGCAGAACACTCTGTGACAGAAATCACAGCAAGATCCTTTTTGACCCACCTCCTAGAGAAGTGGAAATAAAAACAAAAATAAAAAATGGGACGTGGGCTTCCCTGGTGGCACAGTGGTTGAGAGTCCGCCTGCCAATGCAGGGGACATGGGTTCGTGCCCCAGTCCAGGAAGATCCCACATGCCGCAGAGTGGCTGGGCCCGTGAGCCATGGCCGCTGAGCCTGCGCGTCCGGATCCTGTCTCCGCAACGGGAGAGGCCACAACAGTGAGAGGCCCGCATATCACAAAAAAAAAAAAAAAAAAAAGGGACGTAATGAAACTCAAAAGCTTTTGCACAGCAAAGGAAACCATAAACAAGACGAAAAGACAGCACTTAGAATGGGAGATAGATCTGCAAGAGAAGCAACTGATAATGGATTAATCTCCAAAATATACAAGCAACTCATGGAGCTCAATATCAAAAAAACAAACAACCCAATCCAAAAATGGGCAGAAGACCTAAACAGACATTTCTCCAAGAAGATATACAGATTGCCAAGAAACGAAAGAATGCTCAACATCACTAATCATTAGAGAAATGCAAATCAAAACTACAATTAGGTTTCACCTCACACCAGTCAGAATGGCCTTCATCAAAAAATCTACAAACAGTAAATGCTGGACAGGGTGTGGAGAAAAGGGAACCCTCTTGCATTGCTGGTGGGAATGTAAATTGATACAACCACTATGGAGAACAGTATGGAGGTTCCTTAAAAAACTAAAAATAAAACTACCATATGACCCAGAAATCCCACTACAGGGTATATACCCTGAGCAAACCATAATTCAAATAGAGTCATGTACCACAATGTTCACTGCAGCACTATTTACAATAGCCAGGACATGGAAGCAACCTACGTGTCCATCGACAGATGAATGGATAAAGAAGATGTGGCACATATATACAATGGAATATTAGCCATAAAAAGAAATGAAACTGAGTTTTTTGTCGTGAGTTGGATGGGCCTAGAGTCTGTCATACAGAGTGAAGTAAGTCAGAAAGAGAAAAGCAAATACAAATATGTGTATGCTAACACATATATATGGAATCCAAAAAAAAAATATGGCTCTGATGAACCTATGGGCAGGACAGGAATAAAGACGCAGAAGTAGAGAATGGACTTGAGGACATGGGGAGGGGGAAGGTTAAGGTGGGACGAATTGAGAGAGCAGCACTGACATATATACACTACCAAATGTAAAATAGAAAGCTAGTGTGAAGCAGCCGCATAGCACAGGGAGATCCCCTCCGTGCTTTGTGATCACATAGAGGGGTGGGATAGGGAGGCTGGGAGGGAGATGCTAGAGGGAGGGGATATGGGGATATATGTATACATATAGCTGATTTTCTCTGTTATACAGCAGAAACTAACACGACATTGTAAAGCAATTATACTCCAACATAGATGTTAAAAAAAATGAGGTTATAGAGCTTCGAGAGCACTATTAAGTATGATTGTTATTATGTAGGATACATGTATGCCAGTTTTTTCACTGAACAATATTATGATGCAGGTTTGTTTTACAATGGAGTCAGTGTCGTGTGATAGAATATGGACAGAATGGATATCACCAGGGTTGTGTTACTGACTGCAAAGTCTACGTTTCTAAAGTCCCTATTTTCCTTCTTTTCACTAAACAGATAAATGGTTCATTCCTATTTCATTCACGGTATTCACCCCCTGAAAATACTGGTACTTCAAGACCAGACCTTCAGGAAGTTAACGGTGCATGCTGCATACAATCACACAAAATCAGTGGCACAGATCAAAAGAGGTCCCATACGCCAATGTATAGAATCACGCTGTGCTACCACGTTCATCTGCATCTCCACCAGCAAGTTCCAGAAAATAAAGTAAATTAAGTCAATATGCATAGTTGATCCTTCTTTCAGGGCTCTGATTTATAAATATGAAAACTGATATGATCTTGGCTCCATGGTAAAATGAAGAATATAATACATTTCTTCATATATTTTAGGAGTTTTTGTTTTAACACATCAGCACATTTTTAGTTACTTAGAGGTGTCTATGAAATATCTTTCTTCCCTGGTAATTGGTAATTTGAGGCAGAATTTTTTTTAACCATTCCTCAATATCATCAGTCCTTGTGCACCAGCTTGTCCTGAACTTAAACAGAAAAGTGAATGCTGCCAAAGCTAATGAACCATGACTACAGAGAATAATTCTGTCAGAGACATAGTCAATGAACATTTGTGCAGTATAAGTTAAGCATTCACACATCCTCTGGTTTTGGGGTGAGGGTGGAAGTAAGTCTCTGTCTTTGCTTTTGTTTCCTTTTAATCATTCTATTTCTTGCTTGCACAATGAGGACCAGTTTTCAAGCGAAGAACCAGATTTAGCACAGTGGCTCAGGAGACTCAGCAAAACTTACCCAGCAAAATATCTATAATTCATGGGAACAATTTGACCTCATAAAATTCTTGGTGCCCTTATCCAGCTATAATTTCATCTGAACACATTCTATTTTAATATAACAGTTTAAACTGTAACCTCCCTATTTCATTTACTTGTTGCTGTTTTAAATGCAGTACTGCCCAGTTTCTGCACCTTAGTGCACGGCTTCTGATTTAAAGATTACTAGCCAGGACTTTCTTTTTCTTAGACTAATAAATCATTTATAGAGATAAAATACTTTGGAGGTGAATAAGTTAATGCTCCTGAGAACTTCTAGGTATAATAACTGCTGAACTATATGCAAGATCATGTGTGAGATGGAAAGGATATATGTATGTATGATAAGCTGCCTGCCCTCAGAGACCTTCTGTATACCTGTCAAATTCCATCATTACATCCAACAGTGACTCAATGAGCATTTCCTATGAATAGGACATTTTACAAGACTGCATGAGATGCTCTGTCGTTGCTTTCAAGATGATTAGGATCTTTTGCCAAATAGTTTGAGATTTCTAGTGAAGTAATAATACACATAGAATATTACAAGTATTTGTGGTTCTAAATGAGTACATTAATGTACATTTTTGTCTCATCTTCTCAACTGGAAAGTTTTTAAGGTAATGACTCTGTGATGCTCCTTTTTTATATTTCCACTGCCAAGCCTAATCCAGATAGATATTCCTTGGGGATATATATATACCCAAGGAGCCTACATGACTGCTGTGGGATACAGACACTGAAAAGAGTTTATTTTTCCACAATAAAGTATGATAAGTGCTATAATATACATGTTATCAAATACCACCAAGAATAGCTCATCTGGAAAAAGTTTAAGAAATGCCAGTTGAATAAATAAATAAAAATGATAAAGTGAAGTTGCTTGAAATTTAGGAGCTTCAATTATTAAACTTTTGTGTTTTTTATACAATTTAAAAATATTTAGTTATTCCAAAATATTGGCTGTATTCCCCATATTGTACAATATATCCTTGAGCCTATCTTATACCCAACAGTTTGTATCTCCCACTCCCCAACCCCTATATTGCCCCTCCCTGCCTCTCCCCACTGGTAAACACTAGTTTGTTCCATGTATCTGTGAGTCTGCTTCTTTTCTGTTATACTCACTAGTTTGTTGCATTTTTAAAATTCCATATATAAGTGATAGCATACAGTATTTGTCTTTCTCTGTCTGACTTATCTCACTTAGCATAATGCCCTCCAAGTCCATCCATGTTGCTGCAAATGGCAAAATTTCATTTTTTTTTTTTTTTTTTAATTTGGCTGCATCTGGTCCTAGTTGCGGCATGCGGGATCTAGTTCCCTGACCAGGGATCGAACCCATGCCCGGCCCCCTGCATTGGGAGCGCAGAGTCTTAGCCACTGGACCACCAGGGAAGTCCCAGCCACGAGGGAAGTCCCTCATTCTTTTTTATGGCGATTAGTATTCCATTGAAAATATATATATATATATATATATTCCACAACTTCTTTATCTATTCATCTGTTGATGGACACTTAGGTTGCTTCCCTATCTTGGCAATTGTAAATAATGCTGCTATGAACATTGGGGTGCATGCCTCTTTTCGAATTAGTGGTTTTGGTTTCTTTTTTTGGACATATATCCAGGAGTGGAATTGCTGGGTCCTATTTTTCATTTTTTGAGAAAACTCCATATTGTTTTCCATAGTGACTGCCCCAATATACATTCCCACCAACAGTGTAGGAGGGCTCCCTTTTCTCAACATGCTCACCAAAATTTGTTATTTGTGTTCTTTTTGATGATAGAGATTATCACTTTTTATTATACCTTATGAAATAGTCTGGATATTCAAGTACCATTGCTTTTTGGAGCTAAGATTATTATTTTTATGTACACTCAAACAATTTCTTTTTTTTTTTTTTTCAAACAATTTCTTAAGAGTTGAATTTTGTTTTTCTTCAAACACAATAATGATTGCTCATCCCCAAACTGGAGAAAACATAAAGTGGAACCAAAGACAAGATCTCTGGGACATTCTTTTGAATTGGAACTTGAAGAATTTTGTGTTGGTGGCATTGCTTTAAATAGAAACATCTAGAGAATTCTAATCAGGCATCAATGGAGCCAACAGAGGGTGCCAATGAGGGTAGTTATCTAGTAAATATATACTATTTATTTATTTACTATTTATTATGTGCAGGCATTCTAGTAGACACTGGTGAAAAACAGGGAGTAATATAGTGGTTCTGGCCTCAAGAAACTCAGAATAACCTGACGTATAAATGAGCAGGGAAAGAACAAACTTAAAATCTGGGCCACATTTTTCTTTGTTGTCAGGCAATCATGCCACTCTCTACTTTAAGCTATGGTTCCCAAACTATGGATCCTGGCCCAGAAGCATTAGCATCATCTGGAAACTTGTCAAAATGCAAATTCTCATGTCCCAGTCTAGACTTACTGGATCAATCGGGGGGTGGGTGGGGTTGGCAACAATTTGTGTTTTAACAAGTCCTCTAAATGATACTAATAATGTACACCAAAGTTTGAGAACCACTTATCTAGGCCAACTCCTTGTCTTTTCACTATAAACACCAATACTGCAACCATAACTAAAATCATACCTTCTGAGTTACTCATTAGTTTATGTAAATAAGAAAGTGGTACAATGGTTATAAACATTAAACAGGAGCACCCAAATTTAACATTTATCCACAATTATCAAAATTTAAACACCAATATTTTCCCCAATTTATGGTCCTGGTATAGTTTCTGTGGCAGGCTTTGTTTTTTCCTCACCTTCTGTAATGCTAGTCAAAGTGCTTGATGCTGGGTTAAAATATAACATTCAAAATATAAACATATATAAATCTAAAATCATTTTAAAATAGTTAAAAAAATTTCAGAGATCTCTTACATATTGTTTGCTCATAAAATTAATTTTAGTCTGAAAGAATTATGTCCATGCTACAAAACTCTGGCTTCCTGTAGACTGATAAATGTTAATATGAAGAGGAGGTAGACACAAAGAGTAGAGAGTTGACTAAATCTAAGACTATTTTCTCCACCAAAGTAAGGACTTTTTGGTGATGTCATTCTATTTCATAATTGGTAGTGGATGCAGCATCTCTGATTACTCAGACCACTTTAAAGAAGAAAAGTGGCCCTCCACTACAACTAATCAGACTTCACTTTATTTTTTGAAGTCTTTTAGGCTGTTTCATGAAATGGGTGTGCCTATTATCATTAGATGTCAATCCCACATGTCTGTCTAGCATAAATACTTGCCTTAGAGAAAGGCAAGAGGCAAGATGGTGCCTGTGTGCATTTGCTGATTTCTCAGTCACAGTCATGTTGGTGAAACTAACAAGATAACTTCCTCTCTGATTTTCTTTGAGGAAGAGGTTTAAAAAAAAAAAAGTTAGAGATACATTAAATAGGAGAACCCACCCCCCCACACACACCCGCCACCATGGAACCTCATCAATTCCACCTAGGAGTTCAGAGTTGAGTACAGAGGTGAAGAATTTGAGATGAGAGATTTTGCCTTTTCTTTCTAGTTTTCTTGCTTGACACCAATTCATCAGCCATATAGAACTCCTGACCAGGAAAGCAGGAACACAATAACTAGCCTATATAGGAATTTCACTCTATAAATATATATTTAAGTTAGCAAAATTTAAACACATAATTTATTACAATATCTTCTACATAGGACTTATGTTCTTGGTTATTTTGCTGCATTTCCTGCCTTCTCAGTTTGGGTCATTTATCTTTTTATTAAATCTCTCCACAGCCAGTCCAAGAAATAAACATTTTGTAAGATATACCAATGGCAGAATCAGCTTGTTGCTTACTCAGTGGGACACCCTTCTTTCCTATAAACAGACCCCTAATTAACAAGTGGTCTCAGGGGGAGGGAGTCCCCACCCACAGTTCATGAGGATGAATCAAAATTGGTCCATGTTAGCCATGGAAATTTCACTTGATTGGCCAGTAATTGGTCTGGAGTCAGCCCAAGACCCACTTCTAATGAGATAGAAGAGAGAATTTGAACAATGAAGATACTCAGTACACTCAGAAGGAGAAAATGAAGCATAGTATCTACTTGATACAATTATAAAATTGAATCTGAGAGGTAAAATAATTGGCATCAGGGAACCTAGATTACATATGGCAGATCCAGGGCCATTGATTGGCTGAGAGGATCACAGAAGGCTCTCAAGAGACATACTCTTTGCAGCTTTTTAGTTCATAGATCAAACTGCCACTGGTGTGAAGTCTTGAATTAGGTTGACGATTTCAAAATATGAAGGTGTCCCCACTGACTTCTATAGTGCTAAGCTTTTCAGGCAAAGAAATTAAAAGGACCAGTCACACTATGTATAGGACTAGAAAGCTGAGTGGTCAGGTGATGAGAAGATCTGTAGCCTATATTCTGAAGTCCTCAAACAATATCCAGGAAATTCACAATACATCCAGTCATATTAAGGCTAGAGAGTTAACATGGAAGAACTCTGGAACCTTTAGCCTATAGTCAAAGAGAAGCAATCATTTTCCTCCTATGTATTAGCCAACTCTTTTTTTCCCACCTACCCTGAACACTCAAGAAGCTGCATATTGGAAGCGAATGAGTGAGACTTTCTGGTGTGAACCTTCCTGTTTAGCATCCCACAGGCACTCACCACTGTGTTGTGCTATCTTATGGGTAGAGTGAAGAGGTAGGGAGTGAAATCATAATCACAAACTTCATAGTAGCAGGCATTTCATCAGACGTTGCAGTCACCCCCCCTGCTTAAATTTCATGAAGCAATATATTCTCTCAAACACTGATAAAAACATGGTGTCCTTGTTTTACAGAGAAGTCACAACTCTGTTTAGCAAATTTAACAAAGATCAGATAAAGTCACTGATTTATGATAAACAGGATAGATAGGTAATGTCTACTTTAAAAACTTTGGCCTTTCCATTTAGAAATATTAAAAAAATAGTTAATTTATCTTTCAGTACAATCACTAATTCACCAAATTATTATTATTTTTTTTGGTTTTGATTTTGGCTATACTTAACCACAGCATAAGGCAAAGAACTTATTCAAATAACACTTACTAAATATTTAATCTTCACAATTCATGATAGATATAAATATAAATACAGGAGCTTTATGATTGAGGAGTACTGAGTTTATTTTCTGAAGCCTGAAGGATCAACACACAGTACCTCCCTTAGATAAAAATCTAATCATTTTGGTTAAACTGTCCTGGAGATTTAGTTTTAATAATGCTTAAAATTTGTCACAAAATTTTGCATATAGTCATGTCACCTTACAATATCATCTTTTCACCGTTTACCAATTCACCAAAGTCCTTTAAGTCCCATTAGAGAGAAAAAAATCTAATGATTTATTCCTAACCTGTTGTCTTCACTGAGTTACTTCCAACAGTGCCACATAGTTAACATCAGAGAGACAGCAACTAAAGAAATGTGCATGTTCAAAAAATAATGTATTTAAAATATACAAAGAAATATTAAAACTCAACAATATGAAAACAAACAACCTGATTAAAAAATGGGTCAAAGACCTTAACAGAAACCTCACCAAAGATGATATACAGGTGGCAAATAAACATATGAAAAGATTCTCAACATCATATGCTATTGGGGAAATACAAAATTAAAACAACATGAAAAAAAAAACCAAAAAACAACAATGAGATACCACTACACACCTTTTAGAATGGCTAAAATCCAGAACACTGAAACATCAAATGCTGGCAAGGATGTGGTGCAACAGAAACTCTCATTCATTGCTAGTGAGAATGCAAAATTGTACAGCCATTTTGGAGGAGAGTTTGGCAGTTTCTTACAAAGCTGAACATACTCTTACCATAGGATCCAGCAACCATGTTTCTTGGTGTTTATCTAAAGGATCTGAAGATTAATGTCTACACAAAAACTTACACATGGATATTTATAGAAGCTTTACTCATAATTGCCAAAACTTGGAAGGCAACCCAGATGTCCTTCAGTAGGTGAATGGATAAGTAAACTATGGTACATCCAGATAATGGAATATTATTCAGCATTAAAAAGAAGTGAGCTATGCCATAAAAAGACAGGAACCTTGAATGAATGTTACTAAATGAAAGAAGCTAATTTGAAAAGGCTATATGCAGTGTGAAATCTGTGTATAACTTTACAGTCAGCCTTCCCTATCCATGGTTTTGCACCCACGGATTCAATCAACCTTGGACTGTGTAGTACTGTAGTATGTATTTATTGAAAAAAATCCATGTTTAGGTGGACTTGTGCCGTTCAAACTTGGGTTGTTCAAGGGTCAACTGTATATGACATCATGGAAAAGTTAAAACTGTGCAGCCAGTAAAAAGATCAGTGATTGCCGGGGTTACTGGGGAGGGAGGGATGAATAGGTGGTGCACAGAGGAATTTTAGGGCAGGGAAAATACTTGGTATGACACTATTATGGTGGATATATGTAATTAGAAGTTTTTCCAAACCCATAGAATATACAATATCAACAGTGAACCCTAATGTAAACAATGGACTCTGGGTGATAATGATGTGTCAATGTAGGTTCTTCAACTTGTAACAAATGTACCACTCTGGTGGGGGATGTTGATCAGGGGGAAAGCTGTGTTTATGTGGGGGGTGTATGAAATATCTCTGGACCTTCTGCTCAATTTTACTGTGACCCTAAGACTGCTCTAAAAAATAAAGTCTACTAAAAATAACCCTCTCATTCAACTTGACAATTGAGTAGCTTTCAACTGTGAAAAAGAAGCTGTTCCTGAAATTAGGATGGATTCAATCTAACTCTCCTACAAATACGTCATTTGTAATATTCTGAAGATTAGTGAATTATCCTATCAAGTCTCTGGAAAGAGAAAACTGCCAAAGGCCAAGAAAGGAGACAGCTTCTATTCTTGTTTTGGGCAATACTAGTCCTCTAAGGTAGTAAGGAAAGGACAGCAAACTAAACCGGAAACATCAAGAGTTGTTCCAATTCTGGGCAAACTTACCTGGGGCTCCAGCATGCTGAGCTTCTACCATTCTCCAGTTCAATGCTCTTCCATGAAGAATACACTGAGTGGAACAGAGGAAACAATGCAGAAATGAAACAACGTATTACTTACATAGACTTTAGCTAAACAAAGCCAATGGGCCAAAGCAATGCTACAGCCCTCAAAAGTGTCTCTTGATTGGCTTTAGTGCTAAATCCACTCTTTTTTATAAAACTTAAATCCTTTCCCTCCTGGGCTTACCACTTTGTTTCTTATACAAAGGCCTCTCAAACTCCCCACCATATAGTACTTAAAAATTTGCTAAGAGGGCAGATCTTATGTTAGGTGTTTTAACACAATTAAATAAATAAATAAATAAATAAATAGGGTGGGAGGAAACTTTTGAATATGATGGATACGTCTATGGCATTGATTGTGGTGATAGTTTTATGGATGTACACTTATCTCCAAACTCATCAAGTTGTAAATATTCAATATGTACAGCTTTTTGTATGTCAATAATAAACAAATTAAAAAAAAAAATCTCAGAACAAAAACTCCTCCCCAAATCTTTCAAAAGGAACTGATGGAACCACATTTAGTTCCGCCTTTCATTACCATTTATACTGCTTACAAGTAGTTTCTCATTTTAACCTCATTATCAAATGTACAGGAGTGGTACATTTGAAGATTCAGTCTTTATTGACAGGGCTGAATTCTACTTCACTAACCTCCTACTGTGTTTTTATATGACCAGAATTTGATGACTGCAATAAAGCAAAGCATTCCACTGTCCTGACTATATATCATACCTTACTCTCTGTCTCTCCCCTCCTTCCTAATACCGTTTCTTCCTTTGTCATAATAGATTGTCCTTTAGAAAATCCTGTTTGATCAGTACAATACACTCAACTATTTTGTGTCAGCTTTATTGAGGTGTAATTTACATGTAATAGTGTACAATTTTAAGTGTACACTGCAGTGAGTTTTGATAAATATATACAGTGGTAAATGCCATTGCAATCAAGATATGGAATATTTCCATCATCCCTAAAAGATCCTTCATGCCCTTTTATGGTTAATCCACTCCCCTCACCCAAACCAGTGACAAGCACTGATCTTTCTTTCACTATAATTTTGCCTTTTCTAAAAGTTCATATAAATGGAATCATATAGCATGTGGTCTTTATGTATGGTTTCTTTCACTTAGCATAATACTTTCAAGATATGTCCATATTGTACCCATCATATGATACACATATGTTTGAGATTTTAATAAACTGTCAAACTTCTCCAAGTGGCTGTATCATTTTTCACTTCCACTAGCTACACATGAGAGTTTCATTTATCCACTATCCTTGCCAAAACTTGGTATTGTTAGTCTTTTTAATGTTAACCATTCAAGTGGGTGTGCAGTGGCATCTCACTATGAGTTTAAGTCTATCATCTTGCTCCTTGCTTTTTATTTGTCCCATTTTTTCTTTGTTCCTTTCCCTCTCTGTTTCTGTCTTCTTTTGAATTTACTGATTATTGTTTGTGATATACCTCAATGAACCTCAAATGACTTCTGATCAAGGCCAATGACTTAGAGCTCTAGAGACATTATTCAGTCAATGGGAACTCAGTTTACTTCATGATCCATCATCCTAAAATGGAGCTGAGACCTTGACAACACGAGATCAACTTAAAGAAGAGAGGTTGGAGTTTGCATTAAGGAAGGGGTAAGGATCAGTAGAGTGGGGGTGAGCAAAGCACAAATGTGAAAACAGAGCTGCTGAAAATTCAGCTGTTTGTTTTTAGCACTATTACATAGTCTTGGAGCTGTTTCCCTTTAAGAAAACCATTTAGGCGGGAAAAGGAAAAACAATTTAATATTATTTTCAAGTGTATTCTCTGTTGATGTGATAACTTTTATTAAGGGTAGGTGAAAAGGAAATAATCTAAAATAAAATAGCTAGATCCAAAGAATGATGCCCTGATTCTTGGTAAAAAACAGTGTAAATCCAGGAATTAAATTTGTAGTATAACTGAACATGAAGAACGATTCCCCATGAGTTGTACCTGGGGGCACAATAGCAGAAACAGAATTTCCATATGAAAAAGAGACCAGTAGTTGGAGACATCGTCTCTCGTTCTGCTGAGATGAATCTATTTATGGTCAGTGAAATGTCAGTTAAGGGTTTGAGAGTGAAGCATAGAAATGAAAAAAACAAAAAAGGGAAACAGTGAGTCTGCATTAGAAGAGCAGGGAATTTTTACTCTCCACAAAGCAGGAACTAGTTTTCCAGCACTGATCATAACACATCTATAACTACCTTTCTAAATAGCTCAATTGTAGGTATGTTTATGAATAAAATTGATTATATAGAGAACAACATGGAGAAGTTAAATGGCCGTATTTATTTTCTTACACGGTGGGCAATCATGTTATTTTATCTGGCTGTTATAGTGAATAGGTCAAAGAAATTAAGTCATAAGGACTGGAAAATTTCCTGGCAAGGAAAGGACTCAGCATGAGCGAGAAATACATTCAATTAAGTTTTTCTGATTCATTTCTTCCTTCCCTCCTTTTTTCCTTCTTTTCTTCCTTTCTTCCTTCCTCCCTCCCTCCTTTCCTTTCTATCACATTGTACTGGTCCTCAGTAATATGCAATTGAAAGCAAATACAGAATCTGTTAAATTCAATCAAAATATGGGTATCTGATACATGTTAAAATCAGATAATCTCTGTAAAATAGTCAATCATTTCTACTGCTTTTGCTTCTTGTCATACTCCCCTGGAGATATAAATTATTGATTCCATCTGGTTTATTACTGCTTGAGTGTTTAGAAGGCAGATGTAAATAAAGCTAAGTAACTTTCCAGAAAAGCTGCACAGTAAGGTTATAAACCTGAAGTGTAATTCTCCTCTTCCAGATGCCACCTCAGACGTAGAAGTTTACAAAGGGAAACATACTACAGTACCTTTTAGGGCCTGCTAAAGCAAACAGCTCAGGGGAAAATTACCAAACTACAGGTGTAATCAACTATTCTAAAATAGTCTTTCTGAAAGGTAAAGTTGAGTGTGTTATAATTTTTTCTGGATTTCTCTCTCTCTCTTTTTATATTTTATGGGGCAAGGGAAGATGGAGGTAAGTATGATAACATTGCTTCCATATAAAGTGTTTTTCCTCAGTCTAAGGTAGGACTGATTGTGAGGTGTTTTCCTTCTTCCTCTACTCTTCTCATTTTTTTCCTCTACCTACTATTCTTGCTCCCCTCATCTTCTGAAATGATGTTTATCTGCCTAAATACACCATCTCCAAACTAAATGAAAAATGATGAAGAGGAAAAATCTTCTTTTAAGCACTTGGAAGTTTACATCTGTAAATTAGTCCACAAAAGACTTATGGGCAAGACTCAAATCCTACACACCTCCCAAGGTATGTGGCATCTCTCTGCTCTAATTAGATAATATACCATTTATGAATTAATTGTTTATTGAATTAATATATTATAAATATAATTTATAACCTATTAGAAGTTGAAAACAATATTGAAATGTGGAAATAATCATCTCCTTTAGTACATTTAAGGCATATCCATAGTTTCTGCATGGCCGAGCCACCCAAAAACCAGGTTTATGCTGAGTAATGGTCCAGGCATAATAAGTTCTGAGTATGGCTATCAGTGAGCATAAACTAGATATTGTACTCCGTAAAATAATAAAAATTATCAGATGTACCATGATAATCTAGAGAAAAAAAGCAAATCCTTACACTTATGTTAAAGCTTCTAAGATTTCCCAGTTAGTTATTAGTAGCAATTTCCCAGGACTTTATTAAGGGATATTGAATTCCTATTCTCAGTAGTCTCCACATGTTCTGTCAGCAAACCATCTTGGTGTCTCCTTGAACTATGGAATCATCTTGATTAACTGACCTCTTAGGAAAAAAATCCCAACACAGCCAAGGTGAGAAACAGCAAATGCATGTTTAGACTTATTTTGGTGCAGTTAAAAAGCCTGAGATTTAAAACCAAATGGATACAGTTTCCATTCCCAGTCTCTGTCAGTTACCACCAACATGGTCCTAAGAAAGTCTATTAACTCCTATGGGTCTGTTTTCTCATCAGAAAAATGAGATTGTTGTATGGGATTGCTTTGATTATTAAATAAGATAATGTACACATAGCACCTGTACAGTAGATCCTCAGTTAATGATAGCTGTCTCCTTCCATTCCATTTACATTTTCAACTTCCAGGTAAAAAGATTCTTGGTCTTTAAAGATATGTGAAATCTTTCTCTTCTCTGAAAGCATTTGGCAGATAGGAGGCACTCAGTAAATGTGAGCTCCCTGTCAACCCTTTATGTGCCTCACCAAGCTGTAGGCATCCACTGAAGCATAGCCCCTCTCATATATTACCTGACTTCATCCACACAGCAGCTGTGAAGCAGACCAATTCTGACTTCCTCATTCGTCACTCCAGAAGCAGTGAGTCAGGCTGAAATAAAGAGGGGAGTGCCTAAGTGTCTGCAAATGTGGTTTAAACAACACCCATTTCTGGGGTAGATGAACATCAAAGTACTAATGCAGGTATATATATATATATATATATATATATATACACACACACACACACATATACTAGAGAGAATGAAATTTTAGAATTTGTGCCCTCTTATTTTTTGCTTAAAACTCTTAGTCTGACCACAAATAGAGAGTCACCATTAGAACTGTGGGTAAAGGTAGGGTTCACAAAAAATGATGTTCTTTTAATTTTTCACGGCTAAACTTGAATGAATTGGTATATTACACTTTTTAGCAATAACAGCCAAGATTAGCAGAAAGGAATATAATTTTGCCTCTCTTATTCAGAACATTTATATGTTGTGTAACCCTATAAAGTTAAGTATCACTAGCCTCACATACTTTGCTTTATTTGGGTTAGTCATCAAAGGATATGTGAATAAGAGTCTATTTTAAGACACTGTTTGAAATAACATTTTTAAAGGGATAATAGTTTTGAAACCAGTGTATTTTTCATTCATTATAAATCCACTTCTCTATGACTCCCCACCCATTAAATGAGTAAGAGTCATTACTTCAGGAGGTTGTTGGATATTTCCTAGAACAAGTAAGTCATTATTCAACTTTGAGCTTCAAAATTAAATTATCCCTGAGTTCACAGCTAGATGATAGTCTTGAGAACCAAGCTTTGCTGGGAGGAATATGTTTTCTAAATTCCAAAATCTTCTTTTTACATTCCAAGAGCAAAACAAGGGTGTCAGAGCCTGGATTTCTTTTGCCCTCAGTCTCAGTACACAGAGAAGAAAGGATATCAGGGATATCCTTTTTTTATAGAGTTAACTGAAGACTATTTTCAGTTGTCTTTGACATACAGGAAGAAGAAAACTTTCCAGTGTACAGAAGACTTTGAGAGTGCTGGAGGAGATGAAATTAGGGTAACTCTGCCTGGGTCCCTGAGATGGAGCCAGATGCTCCTGGACCAAAGATGGAGGGAGAGGGAATGAGATAGCAAGAAGCGAAAAGCAGCAAGAACATATACCTCTTTTCCATTTCAAGCTATAGCTAGAAAAATACCTCAGAGTAGATCTGAAGCCATTGGATTGGCCACAGTAGAGCAGACATAATACGTGACATGTTTAGGCAGAGGTGGCACTCACACCTCTGCTGCCATGTGGATGGGGTGGTGGTATGTGGTGGGGTTGCGGAATGATGGGGAATTTGGCAGGTAGCTAAGAATTAAGAAATGATTTGCCTTCCAGAGGTTTGGGGAGAAAAGAAATGGGGTGGAAAGCAGCTGGAGGGCTGATGGAAAATGCACTGAGTCTTAGGGGTTTAGCCATTCAAACACACATCCAACTGCTACACCCCAATCCAAAGTCAATGAGGCCTACATGAGGTCTAGACACTTCCCCTCTTATCATTACAGTGTTACCTGATCATCACTTTGTGTCAAGAAACCTCACAGGGAGAAAGGGAAAGGTCTCCTGAAAGACTAAGCACCCTCCCCCCAATAAAACATATTTTAAAACAAAAAAGAATGAGTCATCTTGAATGGGCTATTTTGTGGTGGAGGTGGTTTAGTGTTTGCTACTGAATGGAAATGGGGGCTATTGAGCAAGATGAGGTAGTCGTATAAATTAATTAACTGCCCGCATATCTGATTTGTACCTTCCTTTTGCTACTCTTTGGAGAACTAACCAAGAAATTCTGATTTTCCCAAAGCTCAGGGCTTGGACTGAATGAATAAAGAATCAGAAACCATTTTACAAGATTATGTAGAGTGTCGGAATTTCCAAAAATAGAAAATAGTCTTCAGTTAGCTCTATAAAATGCTGTTGAATATTGTTCTATGCATTCATTTTAAATGTGTCTATGTGTATGTGTGTTGTGACTCTCACGTTTTGGGGCTTCATTTAGCAGAGGAGTCAAACCAAATTCATCTTTTTTTTTTTTTTTGGTCCAAAAGAGCCTAAAGGCATGAATATGGAGAGGCCCTAGGCATAATCAGCCTAACATCCAGATCCCCAAAGTAGCAAGCTAGGTGAGGGTTAATGTATATTCTATAGTATGAGAGCTCCAGCAAGAAAGTCCTTAAAAGAAGGCAATCTGGCAAAACCAAAACATTTATCTGTTTCAAACCCAACACTATTAATCTAAAATGAAGGTGTGTTTTAAATTCAAGATCCTGACTAAAATGTACTGAGCATTCTCAGTGCTCAGAGCATTCTCAGTAACCCAATAAAACCGATAACTAAAATTGAGTTTCCCCCCAAACAGACCCTGAGATAATGATTTGAGTGCAATGGTTTATTAGAGAGCTGATCCTAGCAGCACCGCTGGGGAGTGATAAAGGAAGACAGGGAATGGAAGGAAGTTCCAGAGTAAGATAATATACAGGTGATCACTATGGGCGACTGAGGCCTAATACTACTGGGAACATCTGAGTGACAAGATCATTCCTCAGTTAGATCACATGAAGGAGGAGGAAGCTGGTATTTACTCTCCAGTTGCCTCTCTCATTAGCTGAAGGCTGTCCTGGGGGCATCAGCTCCCCAACATTCTGACCTGTCCCAAGCAGGGGTTAAGCATGCCAAAGAAAGCCCTCTAAAGAAAAGTAAAAAATGCAGGCAGTAGGAAGCCATCAGTGTGTATAGGGACTGGTGAGCTAACAATGTTAATTAGGCATTTGGGCAACTCAAAATTGGAAAAGAGTAAATCAGGCATTTCCGGAAGCAACAAAAAATGTTACTAAATGGCAGAGCTGGAACCCCCGGCTCGGGGTCTCTTCCCTCCGCCGTCACGCAACTGCCCCGGAGCCCAAGGGGAGGGCGGCCTCACTGAGGCTGCCGGCTCTGGAGGGGCCCCGGCGGCCAAAGCCGCAACAGTCGTGCGGATGGCGGACCGGATGGCGGAACAGTAAGATGCGGAGATCACCTTCCTCCCCACAGATACACCAGAAATACATCTACACGTGGAACAACTCCTACAGAACACCTACTGAACGCTGGCAGAAGACCTCAGACCTCCCAAAAGGCAAGAAAGTCCCCACATACCTGGGTAGGGTAAAAGAAAAAAGAATAAATAGAGACAAAAGGATAGGGATGGGACCTGCACCAGTGGGAGGGAGCTGTGAAGGAGGAAAGGTTTCCACACACTAGGAAGCCCCTTCACGGGTGGAGACTGTGGGTGGGGGAGGGGGGTAAGCTTCAGAGCCGCAGAGGAGAGCACAGCAACAGAGGTGCGGAGGGCAAAGCAGAGAGATTCCCACACAGAGGATCGGTGCCGACCGGCACTCACCAGCCCGAGGAGCTTGTCTGCTTACCCGCCGGGACGGGCGGGGGCAGGGGGCTGAGGCTCAGGCTTCGGTCAGAGCGCAGGGAGAGGACTAGGGTTGGCGGTGTGAACACTGCCTGCAGGGGTTTAGTGCACCACGGCTAGTGGGGAGGGAGTCCGGGGAAAAGTCTGGACCTGCCAAAGAGGCAAGAGACTTTTTCTTCCCTCTTTGTTTCCCGGTGTGCGAGGAGAGAGGATTAAGAGCGCTGCTTAAAGGAGCTCCAGAGATGCGCACGAGGCACGGCTAAAAGTGCGGACCACAGAGACTGGCACGAGACGCTAAGGCTCCTGCTGCCGCCACCAAGAAGCCTGTGTGCGAGCACAGGTCACTATCCACACCCCACTTCCGGGGAGCCTGTGCAGCCCAATACTGCCAGGGTCCCGGGATCCAGGGAAAACTTCCCCGGGAGAACGCACGGCGTGCCTCAGGCTGGTGCAAGTCATGGTGTCCTCTGCCGCCGCAGGCTCGCCCCGCACTCCGTACCCTCCCACCCCCGGCTTGAGTGAGCCAGAGTCCCCGAAGCAGCTGCTCCTTTAACCCCGTCCTGTCTGAGCGAAGAACAGATGCCCTCTGGCGACCTACACGCAGAGGCGGGGCCAAATCCAAAGCTGAGCCCCGGGAGCTGTGAGAACAAAGAAGAGAAAGGGAAATCTCTCCCAGCAGCCTTAGAAGTAGCAGATTAAAGTTCCACAATCAACTCGATGTACCCTGCATCTGTGGAATATATGAATAGACAACGAATCATCCCAAACTGAGGAGGTGGACTTTGAGACCAAGATTTATTATTTTTTCCCCTTTTCCTCTTTTTCTGAGTATGTATGTGTACGCTTCTGTGTGAGAATTTGTCTATATAACTTTGCTTCCACCATTTGTCCCAGGGTTTCTATCCGTCCATTTTTTGTTATCTTTAAAAAAATATTTTTTCTTAATAATTATTTTTTATTTTAATAAATTTATTTTATCTTATCTTACTTTATTTTATCTTCTTTCTTTATTTCCTTCCTTCCCTCCTTCCTCCCTCCCTTCTTTCTTTCTTCCTTCCTTTTATCTTTCCTTCTTCCTACCTTCCTCCTTTTCTTTCTTTCTTTTCTTTCTTCCTTCCTTCCTTCCTTTCTTTCCTTCCTTCCTTATTCGCTCATTCCTTCCTTCCTTCCTTCCTTCTTTCCTTTCTTTCTTCTCTCTTCCTTCCTTCCTTTCTTTTTTTATTTCTTCTTTTTCTCCCTTTTATTCTGAGCCGTGTGGATGAAAGGCTCTTGGTGCTCCAGCCAGGAGTCAGTGCTGTGCCTCTGAGGTGGCAGAGCCAACTTCAGGACGCTGGTCCACAAGAGACCTCCCAGCTCCACATAATACCAAATGGTGAAAATCTCCCAGAGATCTCCATCTCAACACCACCACCCAGCTTCACTCAACGACCAGCAAGATACAGTGCTGGACACCCTATGCCAAACAACTAGCAAGACAGGCACAAAACCCCACCCATTAGCAGACAGGCTGCCTAAAATCATAATAAGTCCACAGGCACCCCAAAACCCACCACCAGACATGGACCTGCCCACCAGAAAGACAAGATCCAGCCTCATCCACCAGAACACAGGCACTAGTCCCCTCCACCAGGAAGCCTACACAACCCACTGAACCAACTTTAGCCACTGGGGACAGACACCAAAAACAACAGGAACTACGAACCTGCAGCCTGCAAAAAGGAGACCCCAGACACAGTAAGATAAGCAAAATGAGAAGACAGAAAAACACACAGCAGATGAAGGAGCAAGATAAAAACCCGCCAGACCTAAAAAATGAAGAAGAAATAGGCAGTCTACCTGAAAAAGAATTCAGAATAATGATAGTAAAGATGATCCAAAATCTTGGAAATAGAATAGACAAAATGCAAGAAACAGTTAACAAGGACCTAGAAGAACTAAAGATGAAACAAACAACAATGAACAACACAATCAATGAAATGAAAAATACTCTAGATGGGATCAATAGCAGAGTAACTGAGGCAAAAGAACGGATAAGGAACCTGGAAGATAAAATAGTGGAAATAACTACTGCAGAGCAGAATAAAGAAAAAAGAATGAACAGAACTGAGGACAGTCTCAGAGACCTCTGGGACAAGATTAAATGCACGAACATTCTAATTACAGGGGTTCCAGAAGAAGAAGAGAAAAAGAAAGGGATTGAGAAAATATTTGAAGAGATTATAGTTGAAAACTTCCCTAATATGGGAAAGGAAATAGTTAATCAAGTCCAGTAAGCACAGAGAGTCCCATACAGGATAAATCCAAGGAGAAATACACCAAGACACATATTAATCAAACTGTCAAAAATTAAATAAAAAGAAAACATATTAAAAGCAGCAAGGGAAAAACAACAAATAACACACTAGGGAATCCCCATAAGATAACAGCTGATCTTTCAGCAGAAACTCTGCAAGCCAGAAGGGACTGGCAGGACACATTTAAAGAGATGAAGGAGAAAAACCTGCAACCAAGATTACTCTACCCAGAACGATCTCATTCAGATTTGATGGAGAAATTAAAACCTTTAAAAACAAGCAAAAGCTGAGAGAGTTCAGCACCACCAAACCAGCTTTACAACAAATGCTAAAGGAACTTCTCTAGGCAAGAAACACAAGAGAAGGAAAAGACCTACAATACCGAACCCAAAACAATTAAGAAAATGGGAATAGGAACATACATATCGATAATTACCTTAACTGTAAATCAACTAAGTGCTCCCACCAAAAGACACAGACTGGCTGAATGGATACAAAAACAAGACCCATATATATGCTGTCTACAAGAGACCCACTTCAGACCTAGAGACACATACAGACTGAAAGTGAGGGGATGGAAAAAGATATTCCATGCAAATGGAAAACAAAAGAAAGCTGGAGTAGCAATTCTCATATCAGACAAAATAGACTTTAAAATAAAGACTATTAGAAGAGACAAAGAAGGACACTACATAATGATCAAGGGATCGATCCAAGAAGAAGATATAACAATTGTAAATATTTACGCAGCCAACATAGGAGCACCTCAATATATAAGGCAAATGCTAACAGCCGAAAAAGGGGAAATTGACAGTAACACAATCATAGTAGGGGACGTTAACACCCCACTTTCACCAATGGACAGATCATCCAAAATGAAAATAAATAAGGAAACCCAAGCTTTAAATGATACATTAAACAAGATGGATTTAATTGATATTTATAGGATATTCCATCCCAAAACAACAGAATACACATTTTTCTCAAGTGCTGATGGAACATTCTCCAGGATAGATCATATCTTGGGTCACAAATAAAGCCTTGGTAAATTTAAGAAAATTGAAAATGTATCAAGTATCTTTTCCGAACACAACACTATGAGACTAGATATCAATTACAGGAAAAGATCTGTAAAAAATACACACATGGAGGCTAAACAATACACCACTTAATAACGAAGTGATCACTGAAGAAATCAAAGAGGAAATTAAAAAATACCTAGAAACAAATGACAATGGAGACATGACGACCCAAAACCTATGGGATGCAGCAAAAGCAGTTCTAAGAGGGAAGTTTATAGCAATACGATCCTACCTTAAGAGACAGGAAACATCTTGAATAAACAACCTAACCTTGCACCTAAAGAAATTAGAGAAAGAAGAACAAAAAAACCCCAAAGTTAGCAGAAGGAAAGAAATCATAAAAATCAGATCAGAAAAAAATGAAAAATAAATGAAGGAAATGATAGCAAACATAAATAAAAGTAAAAGCTGGTTCTTTAAGAATATAAACAAAATTGATAAACCATTAGCCAGACTCATCAAGAAAAAAAGGGAGAAGACTCAAATCAATAGAATTAGAAATGAAAAAGGAGAAGTAACAACTGACACTGCAGAAATACAACAGATCATGAGAGATTACTACAAGCAACTCTATGCCAATAAAATGGACAACCTGGAAGAAATGGACAAATTCTCAGAAACGCACACCCTGCCAAGACTGAATCAGGAAGAAATAGAAAATATGAACAGACCAATCACAAGCACTGAAATTGAAACTGTGATTAAAAATCTTCCAACAAAAAAAAGCCCAGGATCAGATGGCTTCACAGGCGAATTCTCTCAAACATTTAGAGAAGAGCAAACACCTATCCTTCTCAAACTCTTCCAAAATACAGCAGAGGGAGGAACACTCCCAAACTCATTCTATGAGGCCACCATCACCCTGATATCAAAACCAGACAAGGATGTCACAAAGAAAGGAAACCACTGGCCAATATCACTGATGAACATAGATGCAAAAATCCTCAACAAAATACTAGCAAACAGAATCCAACAGCACATTAAAAGGATCATACACCATGATCAAGTGGGGTTTATTCCAGGAATGCAAGGATTCTTCAATATATGCAAATCAATCAACGTGATACACCATATTAACAAACTGAGAGAAAAACCATATGATCATAGAAATAGATGCAGAGAAAGCTTTTGACAAAATTCAACACCCATTTATGATAAAAAGCCTGCAGAAAGTAGGCAATGAGGGAACTTTCCTCAACATAATAAAGGCCATATATGACAAACCCACAGCCAACATCGTCCTCAATGGTGAAAAACTGAAAGCATTTCCATTAATATCAGGAACAAGACAAGGTTGCCCACTCTCACCACTCTTATTCAACATAGTTTTGGAAGTTTTAGCCACAGCAATCAGAGAAGAAAAGGAAATAAAAGGAATCCAAATTGGAAAAGAAGAAGTAAAGCTGTCACTGTTTGCAGATGACATGATACTATACATACAGAATCCTAAAGATGCCACCAGAAAACTACTAGAGCTAATCAATGAATTTGGTAAAGTAGCAGGATACAAAATTAATGCACAGAAATCTCTGGCATTCCTATACACTAATGATGAAAAATCTGAAAGTGAAATCAAGAAAACGCTCCCATTTACCAGTGCAGCAAAAAGAATAAAATATCTAGGAATACACCTACCTAAGGAGACAAAAGACCTGTATGCAGAAAATTATAAGACACTGATGAAAGAAATTAAAGATGATACAAGTAGATGGAGAGATATATCATGTTCTTGGATTGGAAGAATCAACATTGTGAAAATGACTCTACTACCCAAAGCAATCTACAGATTCAGTGCCATCCCTATCAAACTACCACTGGCATTTTTCACAGAACTAGAACAAAACATTTCACAATTTGTATGGAAACACAAAAGACCCCGAATAGTCAAAGCAATCTTGAGAACGAAAAACGAAGCTGGAGGAATCAGGCTCCCTGACTTCAGACTATACTACAAAGCTACAGTAATCAAGACAGTATGGTACTGGCACAAAAACAGAAATATAGATCAATGGAACAGGATAGAAAGCCCAGAGATAAAGCCAGGCACATATGGTCATCTTATCTTTGATAAAGGAGGCAGGAATGTACAGTGGAGAATGGACAGCCTCTTCAATGAGTAGTGTGGGGACAACTGGACAGGTACATGTAAAAGTTTGAGATTAGATCACTCCCTAACACCATACACAAAAGTAAGCTCAAAATGGATTAAAGACCTAAATGTAAGGCCAGAAACTATCAAACTCTTAGAGGAAAACATAGGCAGAACACTCTATGACATAAATCACAGCTAGATCCTTTGTGACCCACCTCCTAGAGAAATGGAAATAAAAACAAAAATAAACAAATGGGACTGAAAGAAACTTCAAAGCTTTTGCACAGCAAAGGAAACCATAAACAAGACCAAAAGATAACCCTCAGAATGGGAGAAAATATTTGCAAATGTCCTATATTTGCAAATGTATGACAAAGGATTAATCTCCAAAATTTATAAGCAGCTCATGCAGCTCAATAACAAAAAAACAAATAACCAAATCCAAAAACGGGCAGAAGACCTAAATAAACATTTCTCCAAAGAAGATATACAGACTGCCAACAAATACATGAAAGAATGCTCAACATCATTAATCATTAGAGAAATGCAAATCAAAACTACAATGAGATATCATCTCACACCAGTCAGAATGGCCATCATCAAAAAATCTAGAAACAATAAATGCTGGAGAGGGTCTGGAGAAAAGGGAACACTCTTGCACTGCTGGTGGGAATGTGAATTTGTACAGCCACTATGGAGAACAGTATGGAGGTTCCTTAAAAAACTACAAATAGAATTACCATGTGACCCAGCAATCCCACTACTGGGCATATAGCCTGAGAAAACTATAATTCAAAAAGCGTCATGTACCAAAATGTTTATTGCAGCTCTATTTACAATAGCCCGGAGATAGAAACAACCTAAGTGTCCATCATTGGATGAATGGATAAAGAAGATGTGGCACATATATACAATGGAATAATACTCAGCCATAAAAAGAAACGAAATTGAGTTGTTTGTAATGAGGTGGATGGACCTAGAGTCTGTCATACAGAGTGAAGTAAGTCAGAAAGAGAATAACAAATACCATATGCTAACACATATATATAGAATTTAAGAAAAAAAAATGTCATGAAGAACCTAGGGGTAAGACAGGAATAAAGACACAGACCTACTAGAGAATGGACTTGAGGATATGGGGAGGGGGAAGGGTAAGCTGTGACAAAGTGAGAGAGTGGCATGGACATATATACACTACCAAACGTAAAATAGATAGCTAGTGGGAAGCAGCCGCATAGTACAGGGATATTAGCTCGGTGCTTTGTGACCACCTAGAGGGGTGCGATAGGGAGGGTGGGAGGGAGGGAGATGCAAGAGGGAAGAGATATGGGAACATATGTGTATGTATAACTGATTCACTTTGTTATAAAGCAGAAACTAACACACCATTGTAAAGCAATTATAGTCCAATAAAGATGTAAAAAAAAAAAAAAAAAAGAATTTCTCTCTCTTAAAAAAAACTGTTACTAAATGAACACTAGAAGGCAGTAGTATTTCGGTAGATTCCACACAATTTGTAACCTTGTAATATATAACTTTATCAGAATAAATTTGTTTAGCTTGTAGATTTAAGCTACCATTTTGTCTAATTATTTTTTGACATTCATTTCACTCAACTGAGTAGATCCATGAGAAGGCTGCAAAAGCCAAAAAAGATTTTGAAAAAATTGACTGCTGGAATCCAAAGGCAACTGTGAAAGCTAAAATTCTTCTCTGTATAACACTAATTATGAGGTTTTAGGTAGACCAGTTATATTTAAGGAACAAAAAGAAAGCAAATTTTAAAATTTTTTGGTTTTTTAGGTGTTTGAGATTATAGTACTGGGGCAACTGTGGGTTGCATATCTTTAGAAATGAAAGTCAAATTTTGGTTATTAATAATTTAAGAAATATACTTCTCCCCTCAAATCATTTAAATTAAATATACAATTATGGTTGAACATCAGTTAAAGAAGGAAGCCTAATTAATCTCCAGAGGGGGGCAATCTATTTGGAATAAGGAGTTCTTAAAAATGTCTTGAAGGGAAAATGGTGTGTGTGTGTGTGTGTCTGTGTGTGTGTGTGTGTGTGTGTGTGTGTGTGTGTGTGTGTGTGTTTGTGTGTGTGTGTGTTTGTGTGTGTGTGTGTGTGTGTGACTGTTTTTCTTCCTCTTTTTAAAAATTTTTCCCAACACAAAAGAAAGATTAGTTTCAGCACTGATCTCTGGTCACAACATTATCTGAGGTCAGAATAGCTGTGTCTAATTTATTTCAAAGCCGGAATAAAACTAAGGTACAGAATTTACAAAAGGGAATATTTTAGAAGGTGCCAGTGGAAAAAAGGATAAGAGAGAAAATCTGAAGAGATATCGAAGTAACATGCCCACATGCCTTCCCAGGAGACTGCACCAAGCATTTAGCAAACAATGACAACCAAAATGGAGAGGCTACGCATGATGAACCCCTTAGACACCAGACAAGTTCTAGACACTCCTAAAATTACATGTACAGTTCACTGTATGGAAAAGTAGCCTGTAGTTACTAGAAGGGGATGATTTACAGAAAAGTCTGGATTAATCATGCACCTTGATAACATAAGCTGGAACTGACACAGGCTTATAATAATCAGTTTAAAAATGTTAGCTAGTAAACATCTATAAACATTATATACTTCTTTAATGCAGACACTTTAAAAAATATTTGAGCATTTTTATAAATTTGCATTATTTAGAAAAATAATTTTATAAAATGAAACAGTAAATACATCTCCAAAACTGCCTTGAATATTGTTATATCTTTCCAACACAGGGTATTTAGCATATACTAAGCAGTATACAAAACAATTAATGAAGCCTAAGGAAATTAGCATTCAGGTCAGTGTAATGAGGGTAGTCAAAGGCCTGAAGGCCAGAAATATTTTCTCACTGAGAGAAAAATATAGGTGAACTTTATGGTAAGGAGAGCATGACTATGACTCCTGCTATTGCTCTCAAGTTACAGCAACAAGCAGATCCAAGGTTCTACGTTTAAAATAAAAACATTTAAAATTAATAGGAGTTATTTAAGGTTATTTAGCTTACATAAAAAGAAACTTGTTTACTAGCCATTAATAATCATTAAAATCAAATGATGCCAAATAATATATATGAAAATCAATATTCATTTGGAAGAAAAAATTCCTAGCAACTACTATCCTAGTAAAAAGGCCATTCACCAAGGTTTTTCGTTTTTTTTAAAAGTCTTTATTGAATTTGTTACAATATTGCTTCTGCTTTATGTTTTGGTTTTTTGGCCACGAAGTATGTGGGATCTCAGCTCCCCGACCAGGGATCGAACCCACACCCCCTGCACTAGAAGGCGAACTCTTAACCACAGGACTGACAGGGAAGTCCCCATTTACCAAGTTTTAATTCATAATTACGCCTGAATCCAATGCTACTATTTGCTAGCTAACTATGTGCCACTAGCATAGAGGCTACCCATTCTTATTTTTAGACTGGTTATAGACTAAACCATTATTATTGTTATTTAAATAGGCAAGCATTTATCACAGTACTTGACAGGCAGTTTCCAAAAACGTTACTTTTACATAAGTCTGTTCACATTTCTACGATAAGAAAGTGTTATATGGAAAGAGATAAGGATTTGATATTGGATTCCATTTTTCATAAAATAGAGCTGCTGTTATGTTTTTTCAATTTGGGAAGGTAAGGCCAGTCTCCCAGGCTTCAACGTTTTGACTTATGGGACCTCTTCAGGAAAACTATTGTACCTAGAACTGCCATATCAAACTTTACATTAGCTAGAGCTCCACAAAAGTATGTTATTATTCCTCCTTAATGCAATGCTTTAACACTGACTGAACCTTTTATATTAGCATTTACAAGTATTCAGCTTTAAAATTAAGACAACTAACAATCCTTCTCAGTGCTGTGGATTATTTGATATCCCTCAAATCTTTAACAATGGTTTGGGAAGTACTGTGATTCTTATGCATCAAAATGAGTCTCAATATAATTAAGACTTACTGAGAAGGTAATCATTTATTCATTGCCTAATATGTGCTAGTCTAAATTAAGCTCATAGAATGAAGTGTTATATGTGAAGACAGGGAGAGGTTCTGTCTGCAATAATCTTTATATTGGGAAGACATATAATGAACATGAAAACAAACAAAACAAGAACACAAGGAAATTTGAGATAGTAGTAAGTGTTATAAAGGATGATGTGATAGATACCACTGGCGGTTGGAGTTAGGCATATAATTCAAGACATTGCTCAGATCAAAATCATCACCATGTACTTGAAGAACTTAATGAAATAACCAAGAATTCTGAGAAATTATTGAAAAAATAAGAGATAAAATAGAAACTGGCAAAGCTGAAAAAATAAGTGGGGAGTAAAATGAACTGAAGCCCTCACTGGAATAAATAATTCTAAAATACATGAGATTCATAATGCATAGATTGAGAAAAGTGAACACAACAAAATTCAAATTAGGAGTTTAAAATTAGTAGACAATGTGATAGATACGGAAGATCTAATACATGTATAATTGAGTCTCCTAAGAGGGTAACTGAATTAATAGAACAAAAAAAATTAGAAATAAAAATATTCATCAATAAAATCTTCCATAAATAAAAGAATAGTTGAATATATGAATTAAAAGGATTTATTTTGTCCCAGGAAAATAAACACAGAACAATCAACCTTGAAACATATATGAGTAAAATTACTGGACTATAAAAATGAAGAAAGAACTTTCTGGATGTTCAGAAAATAAAATTAGGTTATTAATCAAGGCAAAAAAAATCAGCTGGGAGTTTCAGACTGATTCAAAGCTAAATGACTTGGAGAAATACCTACATGTCTTTAGAGAACAAAGTGGGAGGGGTAACTCAAACATTTTATATCCAGCCAACTGTTTTTTAAGTACACATTCAAGAAACCAGGAACTATAATTCCATGAGGCTTTCTTGCAAAAATTATTAGGATATTCTCTGTCATGAAGAGAGAGAGCCACATTGTGTCTCTATGGCTTCCCAATTTTTAATGTTTTATTCTTACCAGCTTCTATTATTTTATCACCACTAAGTAAGAGTGAAGTCATTCTTACTGCTTTCTCCTTAATAATCATTCCCTGTTTCTCCTAACTAAAAAATAAATGTAGACACGATGGCAAAATGCATCCATTTTGTTGCAAGACTAAGAATAAAATAACTGTGGAGATTATAGCTCAGAAAAGAACAATTTTTTTAACAATATTATTATTAATAATTTAACTAACAATATGTGGAAAAGAGAAGAAGAGAAAATTGACAGCTTGGCAAGTGAATTGATTTCTTCTATAGAAATGTCAACAGATTTTATGCTGACAAATCAAGTAATAGAGTTTATCCATCAAGATAGACTAGCTACATGAACAATCAATCCCCCAATCTCACTGGTTTAACATAATAAAGGTTTATTTCACACTCATGCTAAATGCTAATCATGGGTATACTGATGCTCTGTTCTACATTATGTTCTCTCTGACACAGACTGACAGAGACCTACAATCTGAAACATCACCAGACTTCGTGGCAGAGGAAAGGGTTTCACGTTGGTAATGTCAGTTCTACTCACAACTCATTGGCCAGAATTCATACAAGGAATTATCAGGAAAAGAAATCCTATCACATACCCAGAATGAGAGAACCGGAATATATGGCAAAGAGCACTGATTGCTACCATATCAAGATATAAGTATATTTAAGTGAATTAAAAATAACACCAAATTGGCTAGGAAAAAAACAATGAGGAGAAATTAGGAAGTGGAGAAGAGAAGGAGAAAATAAAAAAGATGGGAGGAAGTGGAAGTTTACTCATATTCGAGAGGTGGTGAATATTGTTTAATGAAATAGAGAAATGAATATACCATCAATCTCTACTGCCCAATAAGGTGGTCACTAGCCACATGTGAGTATTTAAATTTAACTTAAAATGAATTAATGTTAAAATTTCAGTTTCTCACTCACACTAGCCACATTTCAAGTACTTGATATGCAACATGTGGCTAGTAGCTATTGCATTGAACAGCACAGACATAGAACATTTCGATAGTCTTAGAAAATTCTCTTTTATAATGTTGCTATTGAAGTTTGTTGTTATAAATAAAAAGATATAAAGAAAACTATTATTACTCCTCAAATTATGAGAATGAAAATTCACATGCACAAAGCAGTCAAACCACAGCTAGATTGTAAAAGATGAAATAAAATTTAAAAACCCCAGAAGTTACAATGTAAAATATGGATAACACAACTAAGAACAAAGATACATGTTGCACCAACAAATTTGACTATAAAAATAAAAAACTCAAGTAAGATCATGTGTATAAACCCAAATATATATAAACATAAGAAATCAAAATTGCCTATATATATATATATATATATAATTTTATTTATTTATTTATTTTTGTGGTATGCGGGCCTCTCACTGCTGTGGCCTCTCCCGTTGCAGAGTACAGGCTCCAGACATGCAGGCTCAGCAGCCATGACTCACGGACCCAGCCGGTCCGCGGCACGTGGGATCTTCCTGGACCGGAGCATGAACCGTGTCCCCTGCATCGGCAGGCGGACTCTCAACCACTGCACCACCAGGGAAGCCCTAAATTGCTTATATTTTTGAATGCTTATCATGGGCCAGGCAACTAATATAACCTTGTAGTATATATTATCTCTTGTAATTATCATAACAAGTTACAAGGTAGGTATTGTGTTCCTTCCACCAAATTCATATGTTGAAGCTCTAACTCCAAATACCTCAAGACATGATTGTTCTTGGAGAAAAGTTCTTTAAAGTGATGATTAAGTTAAAATGAGGCCATTAGGGTAGGAGCCTAATGCATTATGACTAGTGTCTTTATAAGAAGAAGAAGAGACTGCAGGGGCACGTGTACACAGAGGGATGTACAGGCAGCAGGGATGTAGAGGCAGCAAGAGGGCAAGGAGAGCCAAGGAGAGAGGTTTCAGAGGAACCCAACCTTGCTGGCACCATGATCTTGGCCTTCCAGCCTCCAGAACCATGAGAAAGTAAATTTCTATTGTTTAAGCCACCCAGTTTGGGACATTTTGCTATGATAATCCTAGCAAACTATTACAGTAATATTAATATATATGTTTTATTATGATAAAATCAAATAATGAAATGTTAAATAATTTAACAAAGATGACAAAGCTTGAAAACAGCAGAGGCTAACTGTGAAGCCAGGCTGTCTGATTCCAGATCTTGTCCTCTTAACTCTTTTGCCACAATTGGTCATGAACATAAAGCCAGCTTCAATGAATTTCATGATTGTACAGTGGAATTAAGCAAAAAAATTACAAAAGATAATTAGAAAATCCCCAACTGCCTGGAAATTTAAAGACAGACTCTAAATAATTCATTGGTAAAAGAAGGATTTCAAATCCAAAATCTAAAAATACTTTGAACTGAATTATTAAGAAGATACCCAAAATGAAAACTTATGGGATGAGACTAAAGCAGCCTTTAGAAGGAAACAGGAATCCTTAGACACTTGTATTAAGAAAGAAAAAACATTAAAAACTAATTATCTAAGTTCCCATTTCAATAAATTAGAAAAAATCCCAGTATATTAAACCTAAAAAAAGGAGACAAGAAGAAATAACCAAGACGAGCTGAAATCAACACAGAGAAAATAAAAAAACCAACAAAACCAGAAGCTGGTTCTTTAAAATTGGTAATAAAATTGATAAACCCATAGCAAGAGTGATCAAGAAAAAGAGAAGTAATTTTATTCAAGATCATAAAAGGGGTCTATGAAATGGACAAATCCCTAAAAAACACTTAGTCAAATTGATTTATGACAAAAAGAACATCTGAAAAATACTAGATTATTAAAGAAATTGAATCCATTATTGAAAATCTTCCCCCGAGGACAACCTAAGACCGTTATGTCCTCATGTATGAAGTCTTCGAAACTTTTAAGGAAGAAATAATACCAATCGCACACAAACTCTTCCAGAGAACAGAAAAAGAGGAAACTCTTGCCAACAATTTTTATGAAGCCAACATACCCTTCATTTAAAAATATGATAAGCACCTAATTAGAAAGGAAAATTAAAGACCAGATTCTTTCACAAACAGTTGCAAAAATCTTGAACAGAATATTAGCAAAATGAATATATATAGTAAATGATAAAATATTCTGAATAACAGATTGTATTCCAGAATGCAAGTATAGGTTAGCATCCCAAATTCATTCTAAATAATTTACTAATAACATAACGAAGCCCAAGAGAAGCAGAAAAAGCATTTGACAGAATTTAACACCCACTGATGATAAAAATTTCTTTGGAAACTAACAATAAAAGGGAACTTCCCTAACTTAATGAACAATATCTATACAAAAAAAATCTACAACGAACATCATACCATCAAGATGGTGAAAATGTGCATGCTTTCTTCCTGAGATCAAACGTGAAACAATGATGCCTGCTATCATCAGTCAATACTATACTGGAGGTCCTAGCCAATATAGTAAGACAAGAAAAGTGGAAAATGGCATAAGGATTGGAAAAGAGATATAAAGCTGTCATCATTTGCAAAGGATGTAATTGTTTATGTAGAAAATCCAAAATAATCTGCAGACAAAACATTAGAACTAGTAAGTGAATTTAGTGAGGTCACTGAATACAAGGTAAATATACAAAAATCAATTCTATTTGTGTTTACTAGCAATAAACAAACAGACAAATTAGATTTAAAACTATATGTCTCTAGGGACTTCCCTGGTGGTCCATGGGCTGGGAATCCGCCTGCCAATGCAGGGGACACAGGTTCGATCCCTGGTCCGGGAGGATCCCACATGCCGTGGAGCAGCTGAGCCCGTGTGCCACAACTACTGAGACTGCATGCCATAACTACTGAAGCCCGTGCACAGCAATGAAGACACAGTGCAACCAAAAAGAAAAAATAAGAAATAAAGTGTTGTCAGGTTTAAAAAACAAAACAAAACAAAACAAAACTATATGTCTCTTACAATAGAATTAAAAAAATCAACTACCAAGGAACAAGTCTAGTGAAAATGGGAGGTGCTATATTCATTTACAGATTCATTATTGTAAGGTTATCAATTCTCCCAAGTGAATCTATTATTCAACACAATCCCAAACAAAATTCCAGCAGATTTTCTAAAGAAATTGAAAAATTCTAGAAGTTAGATGGAAATACAATCATCAAAGAGTAGCTAAGACAGTCTTAAAAGGGAACAAAACTAAAGGACTTACACAATCAAGATGTATTTTATTGTATTGTATAGTTATAATAGTTAAAGCATTGTGCTGCTAGTAGAGGAATAAACAGAGGAACAGAATAGGGAGTCCACACAGAGATCAATACAAATATTATCACTAGATTTATGATACTGTAGAGCAGAGGCTAAGAAATTGTGACCTCTAACACACAGCATACTCAATCATCAATTCCACATGAATTGTATATCTAAAAGTGAAAGATAAAACAATAAAGCTTGTAGAAGAAAACATGGTTGGACATACTCATGACCTTAGAATAAGCAAAGATTTTTAAAAATACAACATAAAAACTGCTAACTATAAAGAAAAAAATTTGATAAACTGGATTACATTCATATTAAGAACTTCTGTTCAAAAAAAGGCATTATTAAAAGAACAAAAAGGCAAGAAACACACTGTGGAGAAGGTATTTGCTACAGGTACATTTGACAAAACACTTCTATCCAAAATCTAAAAATAAATCAACAAGAAAACAAAATCTAGTATAAAAAAATGTACAAAAGATTTGTACAAAAGTATTGCAATTTTAAAAAAGAAAATAGCTAATAACATGTAAAAAGCTGCTCCATTTCTATAGTTATCAGTAAAATGTAAATTAAAACCACAAAGAAATATTACTACATGCCCATCACCAAAATGACTAAAATTAAGAAATAAATAAGTAAAACAGACAATATCAAGTGTTTGTGATGATTAGGAGCATCTGGAAATCTCATTCACTGTTGGCATAATTATAATTGAAAGCCCTTGGGAAAACTAACTAGTAACATCTACTGAAGTTGAACATTTGTCTACCTTATAATTAAGCAATTCCACTGTTAGGTATAGGTATCTAACAGAAATGTACACATCTATGAACCAAAATAATGTATAAAAATGTTCACAACAGCACACTATTCAAAATAGCTGTGAAAGACCCAAATGCTGATTTACCATTAAATGGCTCCCATTGGCTAACAGTCACACAATGAAATACTATAACAATGAGTATAAATGACCTATAATCCTACCTGCAAAGTATAGATGTATCTCACAACCATAAAGAGGAAAAATATGCCAGAAACAAATGAGACTATACTGCAAAATTCCAAAATATAAGGAATAGCTCCAAATCAACATGAAAAAGGCAGACAACACAATAGAAAAATGAAAAAAAGACTTGCACAGGCAATTCACAAAAGAGAATATCCAGATGGTCATCATAGAAATACAAAGTAAACAACCAGAATGGCAAAATGAAAATGAAAGAAAATACCAAAATTTGGCAGTGGTGAGGAGAAACTAGAATTCTTATACACGGTCTGGCGAGAGTATAAATTGGTACAACCACTGTTAGACTGTATTTTCCAAAGTTAGCCTATGTAGATACAACCTGTGATCCTGCAACTTCATCCCTTGGTCTATACTCTCCAGAAATATACACGTAAAGCCAACAAAAGATATGTACTAGAATACCCAAGCAGCACTATTCATAATACCTCCAATTTGGAAATGTTCATAATACCAAAATGTCCATCAATAAGGAAACAGGTATATTAATTATAGTATTGTATATAATAGTATAGCACACAATGAGGATGAGTGAATTACATCTACACATAATATAGATAAAACAAACATAATATGAATAAAAGAAATCAGGCACAAAAGAGCACATATTATATAAATCCATTTATAAAAAGTTAAAAAGAAGAAAAACTAATCTGTAATATTAGAAGTCAGAGTGATGATTTCCATTGATGTCAGGGAGAGAGGGTAAGGTAGTGATTCAAAGGGGCAGACAAACACTTCTGGGTCAAGCAGTGTTTTGATTTTTAATCTGGTTGCATGAGTATATTCTCTTTGTGAAAATTCATTAAGCTGTATACTTATCATTTTTGTACATTTTAATAATATTTTAATACTTCAATAAAGTCTGAATAAAACTATAGAGGGAGAATTAAATAAAAATGGCATGTATTGGGAAAAGAAAAAGTGGCCTTAAAGGATTCTCAGGTTCTTTGATTTTAAAGACAGTTAAATTATTAACCAATATTACACTAAGTCAAGATTGCATGCTATATTCTCTAAAACCAAAACATCAAATTAGTAATATCGAAATAAAAAACTACTAAACAAACTTATGTGGTCATACCCACACTCAGAGAATGAGATTTGAACAAGGAGGAACTGTGAAAGGAACTGATGGGCCTGTTACCATTATCACATCCCTGAGGTAAACCACAGCATCCAACACCTCCACTGCCACAAGCCCAGGTCTCCTGTCAAGTTCTAGTTCCCCAAATCAATGCAACTTGGAGCATTTCTCCCTTATTATTTCCTCTCTAACAAAAATCCTTATCTTTAACTTTTGCAATGCTGATATACGAAGGCATGTCAAGATCCTTGGGAGTAAGATAATCATGTGCTATTTTTTTCACCATGCTATTTTTTTCACCATGAACAGAACATTGCACACTTTATCATTAAATACCTGTTGCATGTTTTTGTTCAGTGAACTCATCTTCCTAAAACCTTGGACCTCCTGTTTTTATTGCAGGGAAGGGTTTTGTTGTTACTGTTGTTTTTGTTTTGTTTTTCTAAATGATATCTTCCCTGAATCTTCCTGTGACAACACATAATCAGAAGCTATTAAAGACTAATACATTTGACTATTGTGAAAGTCAATATATTATACACAAATCTGTCCACCTACATATTCTGTACCTTGTACCTTCTGTGGAATAGACCCAAGCAAGCAACAATTAAAAAAAATAATGACCCATTAAGTAAATATTTGATTTAGGAACCTGGGGAAATAAGGATGCAGAAAAAAACAAAACAAACCATAACACCTACCTTCAAGAGCTAACAGAATGATGGGAGAGATGGTGATATATAAATAGGTAAATTATTAACCAATGTGATGAGTGCTCTGATATGGATTCAGAGAGGAGAAATTCATCCGTTCAAGAGGAAATGTAGAATAAAGTAATTAAATCTCTTATATAAGCATTTCAGTCAAAAAGACAGAATTACTAAATTAAGGAAGAACACACAGCAGAGGACCCTAAGTAGCATTTTAAACTTCAAGTAAAATTTCAAGGGAGAAACAATATGTTTGTAAAAATGGGCCACTTCTATTATTACATTCATCATGATTGAAAGTTTGCTGTAAGATGCTTTTATAACTTTCAGATTTAAAAAACAACAGGAAAAGGTTTTTTTTTTTTCAACTATCCATTCATTTATTCTTTATATTATTATTTTCTTAACATCTTTCTTGGAGTACAATTGTTTTACAATGTTGTGTTAGTTTCTGCTGTATAACAAAGTGAATCAAATATATGTATACATATATTCCCATATCCCCTGCCTATTACTTCTCCCTCCCACCCTTCCTATAACACCCCTCTCGGTGGTCACAAAGCACGGAGATGATCTCCCTGTGCTATGCAGCTGATTCCCACTAGCTATCTATTTTACATTTGGTAGTGTATATATGTCCATGCCACTCCTTCACTTCGTCCCAGCTTACCCTTCCCCCTGCCCGTATCCTCAAGTCCATTCTCTACCTCTGTGTCTTTATTCCTGTCCTGCCCCTAGGTTCTTCAGAACCTTTTTTTTTTTTAGATTCCCTATACATGTGTTAGCATATGGTATTTGTTTTTTCTCTTTCTGACTTACTTCACTCTCTATGACAGACTCTAGGTCCATCCACCTCATTACAAACAACTCAATCTCATCTCTTTTTATGGCTGAGTAATATTCCATTGTATATACGTGCCACATCTTCTTTATCCACTCATCTGTCGATGGACACCTAGGTGGCTTCCATGTCCTGGCTATTGTAAATAGTGATGCAATGAACATTGTGGTACATGATTCTTTTTGAATTATGGTTTTCTCAGGGTATATGCCCAGGAGTGGGATTGCTGGGTCGTATGGTAGTTCTATTTTTAGTTTTTTAAGGAAACTTCATACTGTTCTCCATAGTGGCTGTATCAATTTACATTCCTACCAACAGTGCAAGAGGGTTCGCTTTTCTCCACATCCTCTCCAGCACTTACTGTTTGTAGACTTTTTGATGATGGCCATCCTGACTGGTGTGGTGATACCTTATTGTAGTTATGATTTGCATTTCTCTAATGATTAGTGATGTTGAGCATCCTTTCATGTGTTTCTTGGAAATCTGTATATATTCATTGGAGAAGTAACTTTTTAGGTCTGCCCATTTTTGGATTGGGTTGTTGGTTTTTTTGATATTGAACTGAATGAGCTGCCTGTATATTTTGGAGATTAATCCTTTGTCAGTTGCTTCATTTGCAAATATTTTCTCCCATTCTCAGGGTTGTCTTTTCGTCTTGTTTATGGTTTTCGTTGCTGTGCAAAAGCTTTTAAGTTTCATAAGGTCCCATTTGTTTATTTTTGTTTTTATTTCCATTTCTCTAGGAGGTGGGTCAAAAAGGATTTTCCCGTGATTTATGGCAAAGAGTGTTCTGCCTATGTTTTCCTCTAAGAGTATTTTACTGTCTGGCCTTACCTTTAGGTCTTTAATCCATTTTGAATTTATTTTTGTGTATGGTTTAGGGAGTGTTCTAATTTCATTCTTTTACATGTAGCTGTCCAGTTTTCCCAGCACCACCTACTGAAGAGACAGTCTATTCTCCATTGTATATTCTTGCCTCCTTTATCAAAGATAAGGTGACCATATGCATGTGGTTTATCTCTGGGCTCTCTATCCTGTTCCATTGATCTATATTTCTGTTTTTGTGCCAGTACTATACTGTCTTGATTACTGTAGCTTTGTGGTATAGTCTGAAGTCAGCAAGCCTGATTCCTCCAGCTCCATTTTTCTTTCTCAAGATTGCTTCAGCTAATCAGAGTCTTTTGTGTTTCCATACAAATTGTGAAATTTTTTGTTCTACTTCTGTGAAAAATGCCATTGGTAGTTTGCTAGGGATTGCATTGAATCTGTAGATTGCTTTGGGTATTAGAATAATTTTCACAATGTTGATTCTTCCAATCCAAGAACATGGTATATCTATGTGTTTGTATCATCTTTAATTTCTTTCATCAGTGTCTTAGTTTTCTGCAAACAGGACTTTTGTCTCCTTAAGTAGGTTTATTTCTAGGTATTTTATTCTTTTTGTTGCAGTGCTAAATGGCAGTGTTTCTTTAATTTCTCTTTCAGATTTTTCATCATTAGTATATAGGAATGCAAGAGATTTCTGTGAATTTTGTATCCTGCTACTTTAACAAATTCTTTGATTACTTCTAGTAGTTTTCAGGTAGCGTCTTTAGGATTCTTCTCTATGTATAGTATCATGTCATCTGCAAACAGTGACAGCTTTACTTCTTTTCTGATTTGGATTCCTTTTATTCCTTTTTCTTCTTTGATTGCTGTGGTTAAAACTTCCAAAACCATGTTGAATAATAGAAGTGAGAGTGGGCATCCTTGTCTTCTTACTGATCTTAATGGAAATGGTTTCAGTTTTTCACAATTGAGAATGATGTTGGCTGTGGGTTTGTCATATATGGCTTTTATTATGTTCAGGTAGGTTCCCTTTATGCCCATTTCTGGAGAGTTTTTATCATAAATGGTGTTGAATTTTGTCAAAAGCTTTTTCTGCATCTATTGAGATGATCATATGATTTTTACCCTTCAATTTGTTAATCTGGTGTATCACATTGATTGATTTGCATATATTGAAGAATCCTTGCATAGCTGGATAAATCCCACTTGATCATGGGGTATGATCCTTTTAATATGCTGTAGGATTCTGTTAGCTAGTATTTTGTTGAGGATTTTTGCATCTATGTTCATCAGTGATATTGGCCTGTAGTTTTCTTTCTTTGTGACATCTTTGTCTGCTTCTGGTATCAGGGTGATGGTGGCCTCGTAAAATGAGTTTGGGAGTGTTCCTCCCTCTAGCATATTTTGGAAGAGTTTGAGGAGGATACGTGTTACCTCTTCTCTAAATGTTCAATAGAATTCGCCTGTGAAGCCACCTGGTCCTGGGCTTTTGTTTGTTGGAAGATTTTGAATCACAGTTTCAATTTCTGCATTTGTGATTGGTCTGTTTATATTTTCTATTTCTTCCTAGTTCAGTCTGGTAAGGTTGTGCTTTTCTAAGAGTTTGCCTATTTCTTCCAGGTTTTCCATTTTATTGGCATATAGTTGCTTGTAGTAATCTCTCATGATGCTTTGTATTTCTGCAGTCAGTTGTTACTTCTCCTTTTTCATTTCTAATTGTTGATTTGAGTCTTCTCCCTTTTTTTCTTGATGAATCTGGCTAATGGTTTATTAATTTTATCTTCCCAAAGAAGCAGCTTTTAGTTTTATTGAACTTTGCTATTGTTTTCTTCATTTATTTCTGATCTGATCTTTATGATTTCTTTCCTTCTGCTAACTTTAGGGTGTTTTTTGTTGTTCTTTCTCTAATGCTTTATGTGTAAGGTTAGGTTGTGTTTTTGAGATTTTTCTTATTTCCTGAGGTAGGATGGTATTGCTATAAACTTCCCTCTTAGAACTGCTTTTGCTGCACCCCATAGGTTTTGATTTTCATTGTCATTTGTTTCTAGGTATTTTTTAATTTCCTCTTTAATTTCTTCAGTGATCTCTTGTTTATTTAGTAGTGTATTGTTTAGCCTCCATGTGTTCGTATTTTTTACATTTTCTTTCCTGTAACTGATATCTAGTCTCATAGAGTTGTGGTCGGAAAAGATACTTGATACAATTTCAATTTTCTTAAATTTACCAAGGCTTGATTTGTGACCCAAGATAAGATCTATCCTGGAGAATGTTCCATGAGCACTTGAGAGAAAGTGTATTCTGTTGTTTTTGGATGGAATGTCCTATAAATATCAATTAAGTCCATCTTGTTTAATGTATCATTTAAAGCATGTGTTACCTTACTTATTTTCATTTTGGATGATCTGTCCATTCGTGAAAGTGGGGTGGTAAAGTCCCCTACTATGATTGTGTTACTGTTGATTTCCCCTTTTAGGGCTGTTAGCATTTGCCTTATATATTGAGGTGCTCCTAAGTTGGGTGCATAAATATTTACAATTGTTATATCTTCTTCTTGGATTGATCCCTTGATCATTATGTAGTGTACTTCTTTGTCTTTTGTAATAGTCTTTATTTTATAGTTTATTTTGTCTGGTAGGAGAATTGCTACTCTAGGTTTCTTGTGATTTCCATTTGCATGGAGTATCTTTTTCCATCTCCTCACTTTCAGTCTGTATGTGTCCCTGGGTCTGAAGTGGGTTTCTTGTAGATAGCATATATACACGTCTTGTGTCTGTATCTATTCAGCCAGTCTATGTCTTTTGGTTGGAGCATTTAATACATTTACATTTAAGGTAATTATCGATATGTATGTTCCTATTTCCATTTTCTTAATTGTTTTGGGTTTGTGATTGCGATTGGACCAGGTCTATTCCTTCTCTTGTGTTTCCTGCCTAGGGAAGTTCCTTTAGCATTTGTTGTAAAGCTGGTTGGTGGTGCTGAATTCTCTTAGCTTTTGCTTGTCTGTAAAGGTTTTAATTTCTCTATCGAATCTGAATGAGATCCTTGCTGGGTAGGGTAATCTTGGTTGTAGGTTTTTCCCTTTCATCATTTTAAGTATGTCCTGCCACTCCATTTTGGCTTGCAGAATTTTACTGAAATATCATCTCTTAACCATATGGTGGTTCCCTTGTATGTTATTTGTTGCTTTTCCCTTGCTGCTTTCAATATTTTTTCTTTGTATTTAATTTTTGATAGTTTGAATAATATGTGTCTTGGTGTGTTTCTCCTTATATTTATCCTGTATGGGACTCTCTGTGCTTCCTGGACTTGACTATTTCCTTTTCCATGTTAGGGAAGTTTTCAACTATAATCTCTTCAAATATTTTCTCAGTCCCTTTATTTTTCTCTTCTTCTTCTGGAACCACTATAATTCAAATGTTGGTGTGTTTAATGTTGTCCCAGAGGTCTCTGAGACTGTCCTTAATTCTTTTCATTCTTTTTTCTTTATTCTGGTCTGTGGTAGTTATTTCCACTATTTTATATTCCAGGTCACATAACCATTCTTCTGCCTCAGTTATTCTGCTATTGATTCCTTCTAGAGAATTTTTAATTTCATTTTTTGTGTTGTTTATCATTCTTTGTTTGCTCTTTAGTTCTTCTAGGTCCTTGTTAAACGTTTCTTGTATTTTCTCCATTCTATTTCCAAGATTTTGAATCATGTTTACTATCATTACTGAATTCTTTTTCAGGTAGACTGCCTATTTCCTCTTCATTTGTTTGGTCTGGTGTGTTTTTACCTTGCTCCTTCATCTGCTGTGCATTTCTCTGTCTTCTCATTTTACTGAACTTACTGTGTTTGGGGTCTCCTTTTCTCAGTCTGCAGGTTCATAGTTCCTGTTTTTTTTGGTGTCTGCCCACAGTGGGTAAGGTTGGTTCAGTGGGTTGTGTATGCTTCCTTGTGGTGGGGACTGGTGCCTGTGTCCTGGTGGAGGAGGCTGGATCTTGTCCTTCTGGTGGGCAGGACCGTGTCCAGTGGTGTGTTTTGGGTTGTCTGTGATCTTATTATGATTTTAGGCAGCCTCTCTGTTAATGGATGGGGTTGTGTTCCTGTCTTACTAGTTGTTTGGCATGGGGTGTTCAGCACTGTAGCTTGCTGGTCATTGAGTGAAGGTGGGTCTTAGTGTTGAGATGGAGATCTCTGGGAGAGCTCTCAGCAATTGATATTATGTGGGGTCAGAAGGTTTCTGGTGGACCAATATCCTGAACTCAGCTCTCTCACCTCAGAGCAGGCCTGACACCCCACCAGAGCACCAAGACCCTGTGAGCCACACGGCTCAGAAGAAAAGGGAGAAAAAAAGGAAGAAGAAACAAAATTTAAAAAATAAAGTTATTAATTTTTTTTAAATAAAAAAATAAAAAATAAAAAAAGAAGAGAGGAACCAAACAAACCAATCCATCAATGATAACAAGAGGTAAAAACTATACTAAGCTAAACATAAAAATCAGAAAGTAGTCAGTTGCAGACAGCAAACCCCATGTCTACAGTTGCTCCCAATGTCCACCGCCTCAGTTTTGGGATGATTCGTTGTGTATTCTGGTATTCCACAGATTCAGGGTACATCAAGTTGACTGTGCAGATTTAATCCGATGCTCCTGAGGCTGCACGGATAAATTTCCCTTTCTCTTCTTTGTTCACATAGCTCCTGGGGTTCAGCTTTGGATTGGCCCCAACTCTGCATGTAGATTGCCCTCTGGTGTCTGCTCTTCACCCAGACAGGAGGTGGTTAAAGGAGCAGCTGAGTAGGGGGTTCTGGCTCACTCAGACTGTGGGGAGGGAGGGGTACAGAATGTGGGGTGAGTCTGCAGCAGCAGAGGACGGCATGACATTGCAACAGCCTGAGGTGCACTGTGTGTTCTCCCAGGTATGTTGTCCCTGGATCATGGGACCCTGGCAGTGCCGGGCTACACAGGTTCCCAGTAGGGGAGGTGTGGATTGTGACCTGTGCTTGCACACAGGATTCTTGGTGGCTGCAGGAGCAGCCTTAGTGTTTCATGCCCATCTCTGGTGTCCATGCTGATAGTCATGGCTCACACCCATCTGTGAAGCTCGTTTAGGCGGTGTTCTGAATCTCCTCTCCTCACTCACCCTGAAACAATGGTTTCTCGACTCTTGGACAGTTCCAGACTTTTCCCCGGACTCCCTCCTGGCTAGCTATGGCGCACTATCCCCCTTCAGTCTGTGTTCATGCAGGCAACTGAAGTCCTCTCCCTGGGATCTGGCCTCTGAAGCCCAAGCCTCAGCTCCTAGCCCCCACCTGCCCTGGCAGGTAAGCAGAGAAGCCTCTTAGGCTGGTGAGTGGTCGGCACTGATTCTCTGTGCAGGAATCTCTCCGCTTTGCCTTCTGCACCCCTGTTGCTGTGCTGTCCTCCGTGGCTCCGAAGCTTCATCCCCCGCCCACCCTCCCATCTCTGCCAGTGAAGGGGCTTCCTAGTGTGTGGACACTTTTCCTCCTTCACGGCTCCCTCCCAGAGGTGCAGGTCCCATCCCTATTCTTTTGTCCCTTTTTTTTCTTTTTTCTTTTGCCCTACCCAGGTACATGGGGAGTTTCTTGCCTTTTGGGAAGTCTGAGGCCTTCTGCCAGCGTTCAGTAGGTGTTCTGTAGGAGTTGTTCCACATGTAGATGTATTTTTGATGTATTTGTGGGGAGGAAGATGATCTCCATGTCTTACTCCTCCACCATCTTGAAGTGTAATTAAGAGGAAAATTTTCTACAAATTACATAAATATTTCTACCATAGAGTCAGGTATTGAGCTACATATGTGATGTGATTATCATATATAAGCTGATCTTCACAATAACCCTGAAAACTAGGAATGATTACAACAGTCGCAAAGATAAGGAAACTGAGGTTCAGTGGATTTAAGCTTGTTGCTCAAGGTCAAACAGCTAGCAGTTAGCAGAGTGAGAACTCAGCCCTAGACTTGTTTGTGTCTAATATATTCACCATTTTATACTACATCATGCAGCTACCTAGAGTTCCTCAACACAGACATACACATCATTCACAAGAGAAATTAATATATCAGTGACATACTACTGAAAGAACAGCTGAAAGACGGAGGGGGGTGAAAGAAACAATCCTGTGTCCTTCATGTAACTGCCTATGCATGCAGAAAGCTCCTTAATGTCCCATTAAGGAGTTAAAATATATGGCTTAGGTGAAGTAAATTAAAAGGTGCTGTATAAATCATATGCAGTTAGATTTGGTGGAAATTGCATTTACTATTCTGTACACCTTGGCATGTGTGATTGATATCAATTTGATGCTATAGAGTAAAAAGTGCTGACAAACAAGTGAATCACTTTATTAATGTGCTATAAAAGGATAAACGAAGCTTGAGAAACTTTCTTTGCACTAGACTCAGCACATTGGGAAGGCTGGCAAAGGTAAACACCTTCTTGCGATGATCTATTGTACCTCCTGCTCAGTTTTTCAAATGTAATCTTCCCTTTAGATTTCCTAGAGGTATTATTTCTCCATGTTCACAATTTCAAAATACTTGGTCTCACTTTAACATATCTCAAAATACTTGGCTAAGTTATAACATTCATTTTTCTAGCCTACAAACCTTCCACTCATCTCTTATCCAAAGTCAGCTCTCCTGAAAGGTAGACTCATCAGGTGTCTTCCTCAGGACTTCTAGAGAAAATACATGAGGAATTTGTATAACTTAGGAGGAACAAATCGATGCTGTCACAATGGGATTCATGGGCCCTAGGAAAATCCAGGAGCCCACCCATTCTCCAACATTACACTCCTGTGAAGCTTCTTGGCAACTAGAAATTAATTTCTATATGCTTTGAGTTTTTTTACTTTTCCAGAGTTCCTTCTCAAAATGCAAATACCAAAAATTGTTATTTAATAAAATGTATCTGGGAAAGGCTAGGAAAGAGGCAACGAAGTGACAGGGATCTATAGAAGAAATTAAAAGGCAACCCATACATAGTCCTGGACCAAGGATTAATGTCCTCTTAGACTTTCAAAGTCCTTGTCAGTAAACTTTCCAACTTTCTCAGATCCCAGGTCAGCCTTTCCTTTTCTTGAGAATAGACTTGTTCTTCCAGGCCAGGAGAAATGGTACCCATTGAGAGGAACTGTTCCAGAGAGAGGTAGGTATGCAATGAAGTCACACATCTGAAAATAAAGTGTGAAAATCCCATCTGCTGTGCTATTTAGGACCTCAGGCCACCTTTGTGAAAATTAGAAAAAGGCGCCCTCTCTGGGTGCAGGACACATGGTTTAGCAAATAGAGAAACAGCTGGATTTCAGCTCCTATTCCCGCCCTTGCCAGGAGCAATTGTGCAGTCCACACAGAAATCATCCAGCCATCCATAAGGTTCTCTGGGATTACCATCTCAGTTTACAAAAGACTGTTCACATGCTTGACTAGGCTTTGTCTAGCTGTATTGATTATGTAAAATTCTAATCTTTCAGGTTAAATTCTAAGTGCAAATTTCTGAAAGGTTAAAACCTTTTTGGTATTTTCTTACAAGTTATCTTGAAATTCCCTGAGGTAATGGAAGTTTTTTGTTATTCTGTAAGAATTTTTGGTTTCATCTGTCTCCTGCAGCATACTTTGTACCTTTCAGGCCAATACACATGCACACACACACAAATCCACACACCACCTAGACACACCTATACCCACTCACCCAGCCACATTCACACCCATATGTACAGACACACACACACAAGCATGTGCATGCACACACACGTGTATCCACACACTCAGCCAGCCACACACTAGTGCATAAATACATAACTCCAAGCAAAAATACACTACCCATACTCACATCCATACACATTTATCCACACTCCTAGCCACCCACATGCCCATAAAGATATTCACATACTTACACAAAGCCACATTCAGACTCTTCCTCTAATCATTGATGCCTCCTCCTGTTCACAGATATTGCACAATTACACACCAAACTCTTCATTCAACGTTTCCTTTCTCACAAAGCTGCTCTCTCAAAACCATCCTTGAGCCTGAGAAATACATTTATGAAAGTCTTGAACAGTTTTCTGACTTTTACTATTCCCTATGCTTAAGCTTTTATTTGTTCAACCAAAGAATTTGGATGTCTTGAGAAACCTCTGAAAATAGGACATAGTATCTGAAAATGTACCAAAAATTAAACATTCACCAATCAATTTCACCTAAGCATTCCTGGCATTGGCCAGCCAATTTGTTTACAAATTGTATCACTACCCAGAATAACTTTGAGGAGGTTTGAAGGAGGCTAGTAAATAATACTCCTGTTCCCTGCTAGATATAAGTTAACCGAGAGCCAAAGTGTTAGGCAGAGTTTATTGTAAGTGAAACTGGGCTGGGGGAGATGGCATTGGAAAACAAGTGGTTCCTAAAACAACCTTGTCCTGAATCAGATACTTACCCACCAGTCACTAGCAGCACTGAATAATGACAGTCCTTCCTCCACATAACCAAGAGCACCCTAGATCTCTCTACAGAGAAACAAATCGCAAGGAAGAAAGCAGCAGGCCAAGCACACCCTGTTCCTTGTTCCAAACTCACCAATGAGGGTATTCCATTCTCTTCTCATGAGGAGAAGCAAGGGGCACAGAGGGGAAGGATGTCTCTCCACATGACAGGAGCCATCAGGAGTTTCTCCCTACCACTCCTCAGTTTTTCTGTCATCTTTACGTTTTAGGCTTAAAGAAGCTTATCCATAACCAGGGGTGGGAACAACCCCTTCCAGGGAGGGGACCAGCAGTCTATTAAAATCATCTGCTCTCACTTATTAAGACCATTTGACCATTTTTTCATCCTCCTTGGATCATATTTGAACAGTAAAATTTTCCCCTCAAAAGACACTGAAATGTTCTAGAACCACATATTAATTAAATCAACCCCACAGCTACTTAGGAATTAATGTTGAAAATTCACTCTCTATTCTATTTCTTTCTTTTTTTTTTAAAGAATTGTTTTAGTGTTCATTCTTTTTTATATAAATTTATTTTATTTTATTATTATTTTTTTGCGGTATGCAGGCCTCTCACTGCTGTGGCCTCTCCCGTTGCAGAGCACAGGCTCTGGATGCGCAGGCTCAGCGGCCATGGCTCATGGACCCAGCCGCTCCGCGGCATGTGGGATCCTCCCGGACCGGGGCACGAACCCACGTCCCCTGCATCGGCAGACGGACTCTCAACCACCGCGCCACCAGGAAAGCCCTAAATTTATTTTATTTTTAATTTATTTTTGGCTGCATTGGGTCTTCGTTGCTGCATGCAGGCTTTCTCTAGTTGTGGTGAGCAGGGTCCACTCTTTGTTGTGGTGTGCGAGCTTCTCATTGCGGTGGCTTCTCTTGTTGTGGAGTACGGGCTCTAGGTGCACGGGCTTCAGTAGTTGTGGCACGTGGGCTCAGTAGTTGTGACTCGTGGGCTCTAGAGCGCAGGCTCAGTAGTTGTGGCACATGGGCTTAGTTGCTCCGTGGCATGTGGGATCTTCCCAGACCAGGGCTCACACCCATGTCCCCTGCGTTGGCAGGCAGATTCTTAACCACTGTACCACCAGGGAAGCCCTCTATTCTATTTCTTAAGCCAAATTATTTCCAGTCTTGCCCAACATCAGCTGTTTGGCAATAAAATCAAAAGGCATAATAGAGATATAAACATAAACCCCTTCCTGAAGGAAATTAGAATCCAATGATTAAAGTACGAAAGAAGTTGAACCTACAAATTCTTATGTTAGTGTCCAACAAGAACATTATGAATTAAAACGCAAAGAAATTAAAGTTTTACCCAAGTTCTTACTCTGCTCAACTTCTTCTCAGTCAGGAGAGTTCCTGATGACTGGATAGAATCAGAAATTCCTCTAATAGTGAACACCTAGTGTTCTCCCCTGGCATGAATGGTTGTTCTTTCAGTGCCCTACATCTTGTATTAGGTTACATCAGTCTTCTAATAGGTCCAACTTTTTGAGGAGTCCAATGAGTTAATAAAACACAAAAGATTCTCAGCAATGGAAAAAACACAAAAGACTCCCAGTAACTTAAAAAAAAAGCCAATCCCCAGCACTTAATAAATCATCCCAGGCACAATTATGTTCTCAGTATCTGGTTATTCTTTTAAGCCAAAGATTGTAACAGAAACTCCATGGCTTCTGAGAAAAGGAAGGTAGATGGAGACCTTAGTTTCAACTTCATCAGGATACAGCTAAGTATGGCAATGACCCTGAGTTCACAATCTGTGAACTTAAATTCAACTGAGAAAAATCTTCCAGAAAAATCTAATCTGGGAAAAAAGTTCACTTATGCATACTATCTCCTTACTTGGAACAAGGCATTTGAGAAACTTTGCCTTCTTGTATAATTTAGAAAATAGCAACCATGGCTACCCTAATCATCAGATTTTACTTCTTTTTTTTGTTTTTAAACAATTTTTTTTTTTTAATTTGGCTGCACCATGTCTTAGTTGCAGCATGCAGAATCTTTAGTTGCAGCATGTGAACTCTTAGTTGCAGCATGTGGGATCTAGTTCCTTGACCAGGGATTGAACCTTGGCCCCCTGCATTGGGAGCTCGGAGTCTTAGCCACTGGACCACCTGGGAAGTCCCCTCAGATCTCACTTCTGATGCTTTTTTTGTATAACAGATTTATTTTAAAAAGCAAAAGTAATAAGACAAGTTTAGTTTTGTGTCCTAATGTTAGTGTAAAATTTGTTCAGCAGGCCCAGTTCTTACCCTGTTCTTAAATAAAACTCAGACAAATCCCATTGTTGCTCTTAGGTACTAGAAAGCATTGGGCAAGGTTTCAATTTGAAATTTGAAATGTTCAATCTAGTGGAATAAGTCTTCTGGCTTCATTCAAGGCTAAATCTTCCCTCCTTCAGATGGAGACTTTGGCAGACAGGAAGCAGGAGATGGAAGGTCTAGGCCTCTCCTCTCTACCCCACCTTATGATTTGAACCCTTCCTCTCCCAACTTGGTAATTACAGTTTCTCATCCGCCGAGTTCAAAACACAGGAGAGGCGAGGGGAATGAGCAGGGAATATCTCACTTGACCAGCATTATGGAAAGATAGCTTTACCTGAAAGGAGTTAAAGTTGATGTTTTCTTTCTGAGGACTTTGCTTTGGGTACTTGGAGACCCTTCCCATTTCTGGTAGTCTCCTGTTTGCAGTTCCCTTGAACTGGCTAAACAGACTCTTTCCTCCTTCCTCAGCCCCTGGGAATCTGGAAGTCTAGTTTCAATTTCTCTGCATAGACTTGTTTGCCCCTGTCTAAGCAGACATGTGAACAACTACCTACGATGTCCCTCCATCTCTCAGGCATGTGACCAACATCTTGTGCAAGAGACTCTAGTGCTTTCAGGCTCATTTTACATTCAGGGATATATGGAATTTTTTCCTTGTTATTGTAAGTACATTTTTCATTAATTTAATCCCTACCTCTATCCTTATGGCTTTCAAATTAGTACCCCAGAGTTTCTGTCTAAGCTGCAAACGCTATTGTCAACTTTCTGCTGGACATCACCACAATAAAGCTGCTGCCTTATACTGCCCCATCTACATTCCCTGACTCAGAATCTCAGATAAAATATGCATAAATCAAACTTTATCAACTCCAGAGATAGCCATTAGGGCTACTGTGGCTACCGTAAGAATGTGCTATCTGCAGGCCTCCAGCCAACCAAAGTCCTGAGCTCTGTGCTCTCAACTCCACGGCTGCATTTGTACTGACACAGCTCTTCTCACAGGCTGCTCCCATCAATGATTGAGCACGACAAGGATATTAGGACAGGTTTCTTCTCAGAAACACAGGATTCCTCTGACAAACAACTAACTCTAAGACTCCCTGACAGTCTTGGGAGCTTTCCTTAGAAAGAAGAAAGATGTGAATTACCATCTGATGGCTCTCTCAGCCTTCCTTCCCATTTTCTCTCACAGCCATTTGCCCAAACAAAATTTGCATGTTTAATCCCATCCTGGGGTCTGCTTCTCCAGAGACCTGACTAACAAGCTTCTCACTCACACCCCTCTGCCATCTTCCTTTCCTTCTGAGGACCTGTAACACTCAACTCGCAGCCAGTCCCCAAGTGGTTGTGGTTAGTTTGGTCAATGAGTTGTGACTGGAAATGACATATATCACCCCCAGGTTGGAATATTTACTTGCTGGTGTAAGACCCACCTTTGCTCTCTTTCCTTCTGCCACAGTAACTGGCAACTTTCCAGACTGTGGCTGATCTGTCAGCTTGAGTCCTCAGGATGAAGAAAATGTGGAGCAAAAACCCCAGCCAGGCCCAAATAGGCAAGTGACAACATCAAGAAATGAAACTGCTATTTTAATCCACTGAGATTTGAGGGTTAACATTAACCCAACATAACCTAGGTCATCCTGATGGATAATCCTGTTCTCTACTTTTCTTCCTCCTCCTGTGCTGTCTCTCTTGATAAAAGGCTCTCTCAGGCACTCAGACCTGTCATTTTTATTACATTCCTCTCCCCGTGACTCTCACCAACCATTAGATTCTATCGATTAATTCTCCAAAAGGGTTCCAACAACTGTGTGCCCTCTTTTTTTATTTCCAAAGTAGCTCTCACTGTGATTCTTATCGTCTATTGCCAACTATAAAATTATATTCATATCTGGTCTCTGAATCTCCATTCACTTATTTGTGTAGCTGATCTTTTTTTTTGGCACACTGACCTGCCATGGGTACGATGGCCATTAAGTCATTCAGCTAATCAGAACTGAGGCAGGAAAGGCAGGGCCAGGCCCAAAGACAGTCTCCTCATGTACAGGCATTAGGTGGAAGGCAAAGCTACCTCCTTGTTTTGTACTTAATAAGGCCATGACACATGAAGGAATGGCATCTAAAACAGAAACTCTGTAGTATCTGAGCAAGAAAATCTGACCATGAAAACCACGGAGCATGCACAATAAAAATGCACAGGTTGTTGATGACCCTGTATGACCTTCCATGTGTGGCACTCAACTAGTAAGGGAAAATTTAAGGGAAAACAGCTCTTAGAGCACATGTAAGATGGTTTCAGGAGACAAATGTGCAGGACTGGGAGCTGATGCAACCTGGTGCAATCCAGGCCACACCTCAACCACCCCCTCAATGAATATTCCACCCCTAATCAAAAAGACCCCACCCATTCAAAAGGCTAAAAATAAGATTAAAAAAAGGGGGATCAACAACCCTCCAGGGTGCCCCTCACTCGCGAAGATGCCCACACTCTTTTCAGAGTGTGTCCTTTCACTTCTGCCCTGAATAAACTGCTTCTTTGTTCTTTTTGCTCGTGTGTGTGTGTGTGTGTGTGTGTGTGTGTGTGTGTGTGTGTTTTCCTTTGTGTCTTGTGTTCCTCACCCCAATTTTTTTTGGATGAATTAAACAAAAGCCTGGACTTTTTTTTTTTTTTTTTGAGCCTGGACTTTTGGTAAAGCTTTTCCCGTATCACTACTGCTAGTTAAAAATTCAAATTCCTTAGGAAAACTTTCAGTACTATATCCCCAAACTAACTTCTCAACTGTGTCTGGCTCTCAGCTTTACAATCTCATATATTTCAGGCAGCTTCTTCAGTGAAGAATTCAGCTTTCAGGAAAATGTGAATAGTGATCACAATCTCAGATAAAAGAATTCCATAAGTGCCAAGAGCTATAAATCCTCCCAAATACTATGTATGGGACTGATAGGATCCAGCCATCCATGGAGAGAAGTCCTCAAGGTTCTTTTCTGCAAGACTCAAGCCAAATGAGATGATAATTTCACTTGTTAAATTATTATATATTATAAAGCAGCTATAGGGAATCTCAAAACTAGTGATCCAAGGGTCTTCCATCTTAAAATATCCCAACTGCATATATTTTCTTTATAAGAACTCCCAAAAGGAGTGTTTTAAAATACCTTCCCCTCATCCTGTTCATCAGATTTTCTAGAAGTACATAGTCTTTAAGATGACGGCATACTCATTATCAGTGACTGAGAACTAAGACCTCTCCCTTGTCATTCCATCACTCATATATTAAATAACAAAACAAGTGCAAGGACAATGTCTTTTCATATTTGTGTCCCAAGCAAATAGTATCCTGCACAGAATGTTCAATAAATAAATGCTAGTTATTGCTAAGCTTTGGGAACACAAGATCAATTACTCATAATGTCCTTCCAATCTTTGGGAGAGACAGTGAAATAAGCATCAAATGAAAATACAAGCATTGTGCCATGAGAGCTTGGAGTAAGAAAAAAATGCATCCTAACTGTGAGAATCCAGGAAGGTTTAAAGAGAATGTTTCATTTGAGCAACACCTCCAGTTTTTACTCTAAGGGAACACGGGGAAAAGCATCGCAGAGTGAGAAATCAGTATAGGCAGGAAAAGAAGATACAGAACTAGCTGACATGAAAGGGAAACAGAAAATACAGCAGCATGCTAGATCAGAATACAGAGTGGAGCAATGGGAAATTTAGCTGGAGAGGTAACTTGTGGTCATATTATATAGAGCCTTGAACACTAAATTAAAAGTGTTTGAACTTAATTTTTTAGGCAACTGAATGAATACTGTAGTAAAATAGTGTAACCTAATACATTTTAGAAAGGTAATTCTGATGGCAATATCCAGGTTTACTAATATTTTAAAATGTTATCTCACAGGAGGCTAAATTTCTCTAGTGACAATATGTTCATTATTCACTCCCTTAAAGGTAACTGAATTACACTGTACTCTCCCAGAAGATCTCTGAATGCCATTATAGGAATGAGCAGATAATTGCATTTTTATCACATAGTCCTGTTTGGCATGCCAACTGTTTGACTTTGAGTAAAATGTTTTTATATAAGTTAATTACTGCCAAATGATCTTAGTTCTATTCAACAGGTTTACGAGTCATTTAAAATGATTAAGGACTAGAAACCGTAAAATTGCTCTGGCTGATTAAATACTTCAAGGATAATGGTTATTGCTTTATCAACAATTTTCCCATTGATCTGTCATTTCTATGCTCAGCAAAGTTCTCTCAAGGCCAAAGCCATTTCTTTTGGGTTGGTGAGTACCAGTGTTCTCCAGTCTTGGCAGCCTTGGTTTCTTGCTTCACTGTGATGAGCCCAGGTGTTCATAAGGCTATTTTCATGCTTTCCAGACTAATATCCTGTGGCAGTGCAGTGAAGAAGGTCCCTTTACCAATACAGTTATGCAATAAGAGTTATTAGAACTTCTTTCCGCTCCAAAGGTCAAAAGCTGGTTGTACTGCTTTGATGCCCCCCTGAGACATACAATAAGACAGCACATATTCAAATTTGGCTTTAGTATAAAGCTGGTATCATCTCATAAGTATAACATATGTCTTGTTATGTAGCAACTGAAATACTATAAATGATTTGAAAAGATGGAATTTATGAACAAAAGCTACATCTACTGTTCAACATATCTACAAAGAAAAGAGAATGCTAGCAGATAAGAGTAATCTACTGTAGTTCCTTAGAAGTGGAAATCATAAATCATAGGAAATATTAATTATGCTCTAGCTCCATAAGAATATGGCAAAACTCCACAAAGCACAATGAACCAAAAACCTCAAAACCCATGAGTCTTTTCCACCTTTATGATGTTTCTAATAGGTAAGCATAATGTTAAAAAGAAAACACCATTTTATACGAACCACATATGATCTGAATGAGAAAGTAGCATAAACCAATTCAAAGCCTCTCCATCAATGTAGCATTTAGTTTAGCAGAGAGGGTAAGGGAGTGTAATTAATTGCTTAATCATTTGCAAAAGGACATGTACTGGGATGGAAGAAATTTTGGCAACATTTCAGTAAAAGACACATTAATAATGGCTATTTCAATGCCTCTTCCTCTAAAGGAACAAGACTGCCATTTTAGGCCATCATCAAAAAACCTACAAACAACAAATGCTGGAGAGGGTGTGGAGAAAAGGGAACACTCTTGCACTGTTGGTGGGAATGTAAACTGATACAGCCACTATGGAGAACAACATGGAGGTTCCTTAAAAAACTAAAAATAGAACTATCATATGACCCAGCAATCCCACTAAAGGCATATACCCTAAGAAAACCATAATTCAAAAAGAGTCATGTATCACAATGTTCAATGCAGCTACAGTAGCCAGGACATGGAATCAACCTAAGTGTCCATCAACAGATGAATGGATAAAGAAGATGTGGCACATATATACAATGGAATATTACTAAGCCATAAAAAGAAACGAAATTGAGTTATTTGTAGTGAGGTGGATGGACCTAGAGTCTGTCATACAGAGTGAAATAAGTCAGAAAGAGAAAGACAAATACCGTATGCTAACACATATATATGGAATATATTAAAAAAAAAAGGTTCTGAAGAACCTAGGGGCAGGACGGGAATAAAGATGTAGACCTACTAGAGAATGGACTTGAGGACATGGGGAGGGGGAAGGGTAAGCTGGGACAAAGTGAGAGAGTGGTATGGACATATATACACTACCAAATGTAAAATCAATAACTAGTGGGAATCAGCCGCATAGCACAGGGAGATCGTCTCTGTGCTTTGTGACCACCTAGAGGGGTGGGATAGGGAGGGTAGGAGGGAAGGAGATGTAACAGGGAAGAGATAGGGGGATATATGTTTATGTATAGCTGATTCACTTTGTTATAAAGCAGAAACTAACACACCATTGTAAAGCAATTATACTTCAATAAAGATGTTAAAAAAAAGATTAGTGCACAGGAAAAAAAAAAGACTGCCATTTTAACACCATATATGTTTATTATGATCACATGCAATTCTATTCTTTTTTTTTTTACAACTTTATTGGAGTATAATTGCGTTACAATGGTGTATTAGTTTCTGCTTTATAACAAAGTGAATCAGTTATACATATACATATGTTCCCATATCTCTTCCCTCTTGTGTCTCCCTCCCTCCCACCCTCCCTATCCCACCCCTCCAGGCGATCACAAAGCACCAAGCTGATCTCCATGTGCTATGCGGCTGCTTCCCACTAGCTACCTACTGCAATTCTATTCTTGTGTATCAAAATAAAAGTATTCCTCGGCTTCCCTGGTGGCGCAGTGCTTGAGAGTCTGCCTGCCGATGCAGGGGACACGGGTTCGTGCCCCAGTCCGGGAAGATCCCACATGCTGCGGAGCGGCTAGGCCCATGAGCCATGGCCGCTGAGCCTGCGTGTCCAGAGCCTGTGCTTCGCAACGGGAGAGGCCACAACAGTGAGAGGCCCGTGTACCACACAAAAAAAATAATAATAAATAAATAAATAAATAAAAGTATTCCTTAGTTTTGGTATGTGAACTCATGGAAATTATAGAATAATATATACAACTTTATACCAACAAGCTAGAAAAAAACTAAAGAAAATCATACATTTTATTGATGAAATTATAAGGAGAAGTAAACATATCCACAGTTACAATAAGACGTTTCTCATTCCTGAAGGTAAAGCACACTTTTGTCAGTAACTGATAGATCAAGAAAAAAAGTTAAGAATATAGTAAATTTGAATATAATAAACAAAATTGACTGAGTGGACATGTATAGACTCTTATAAACAGAAACTATAAAATAAACATATTTTTCAAGCACACATAGAACATTTAGAAAAAATACCAAATGACAGGTCAGAAAGCATATTTCAACAAATTTCAAAGGATTGAAGTCATACATATTTCTTATATGTGTTCTCTGACCAAAGTACAGTTAAGCTAGGAATCAAAAACCAAACAGAGGGGCTTCCCTGATGGCGCAGTGGTTTAGAATCTGCCTGCTAATGCACGGGCACGGGTTCGAGCCCTGGTCTGGGAAGATCCCACATGCCGTGGAGCAACTAGACACGTGAGCCACAACTACTGAGCCTGCGCACCTGGAGCCTGTGCTCCACAACAAGAAAGGCCGTGATAGTGAGAGGCCTGCGCACCGTGATGAAGAGTGGCCCCCGCTTGCCACAACTAGAGAAAGCCCTCGCACAGAAACGAAGACCCAACACAGCAAAAATAAATAAATTAATTAATAAACTCCTACCCCCAACACCTTCTTTAAAAAAGACAAAACAAAACAGAAAAAGGTATAGTAAAAGAAAGAAAAGAAAGTCCATACATTCAGAAATGAAAAAGAAACAGACTGCTAAACAGCCCCCTTGGCTGGTTTGAAAACCAGTGGGGCTTGAGAGAGCTATAGGAAACTGAGACTCTGCTCTTGAAGAACACACACAAATACTTGTTTGCTCCTGGTCCCAGTGCAAAGGCAGCAGATTGAAAACCGCGTGGTGCTCTGGCTGGCCTGCTGGGATACCCCAGCATGCCCCTAGCCCACACCAGGCTCTGGTTCCAGCTTCTCCTGCTCCTTCCCTGCTCTCCACCAAGGTGGCTAATGCCATCATGCTGGGGAGAAGCCAAAGCTTGCATTCAGCTGCTGCTCCAAACCTTCCGGCCCCAGCCCCACCTCCAGCCAAGGGAGCAAATGTCACCGGGCTGTGTGAGAAGCTGCAGCTGGCACCAGGCTTAGGCTCCAGTCCCTCTGGCTCTGACCTTGCCAATGCCATGACATCCATCATCACAGGGGAGAAGTCCCAGCTAGAACTGGGCCCTAGCTCTAGCCCTCAGGCTCCAGCCCTACACCCCCACCCCCCCGACCAAGGCAATGTTGCCCAGTGCACTCTGAGAGAAGACTCAGCCTGTGCTTGTTCAGATCCAGCTCTCCCACCAAAGCCACTGGGCACATGGAGACTGCACAAAGCCACCCCCAAACAAGGATACACCTTCAAGACTGAGATAGGGAATACTTTCCCTTAATTTCATAGAGAGGTAAAACAAAATGAGAAGACAAGAGTAATATGTTTCAAATGAAAGAACAGGATAAAACTGCAGGAAAAAACCCTAATGAAACAGAGATAAGTAATTTACCTGATAAAGAATTCAAAGCAATGGTCATAAAAATGTTCACTGAACTTGGTGGAAAACAGAATGAAGAACTAGAAAGTATTAAAGAAGAACCAATTAGAGCTGCAAAATACAATAACTGAAATGAAAAATACACTAGAAGGAATTAACAGCAGACTATGATACAGAAGAATATAAGAAACCTATAAGACAGGATAGTGGAAATCACCTAATCAGAAGAGCAAAAAATAAAAAACAAATTTAAATGAGGATAGTTTAAGGGACCTCTGGGACAACATCAACCATACTAACACTCACATTATAGGGGTTCCAGAAGGAAGACAGAAAGAAAGAGGCAGAAAATGTATTTGATAAAATAATGGCTGAAAACTTCCCTCACCTGAAGAAGGAAGCAGATATCCAGATCCAGGAAGCATAGAGTCCCACACAAGATAAACCCAAAGAGGCCCACACCAAGACATATCATAATTAAAATTATAAAAGTTAAAGAGAGAATTTTAAAGGCAGCAAAAGAAAAAGAGTTACATTCAAGGGAACTCACCATAAGCCTATCAGCTGATTTTTCAGAAAATTTTCAGGCCACAAAGGAGTGTCATGATGTATTTAAAGTACTGAAGGAAAGAAAGAAAAAATCCCCCTACAACCAAGGATACTCTACTTGGTAAGGTTATCATTCAGAATTGAAGGACAGAGAAAGAATGTCTCAGATGAGCAAAAACTAAAAGAGTTCATCACCACTAAACTAGCCTTACAAGAAATGTTAAAGGGTCTTCTTTAAGTGAAAAAGAAAGGGCTATAACAAGAAATAAGAATATATATGAAGGAAAAACCTAACTGGCAAAGGTAAATATACTATAAAAACAGTGGATCAACCACTTAAGCTAGTATGAAGGTTAAAAGACAAAAATTGTAAAATCAACTATAACTACAATAAACAGTTAAGGAATATACATAAAGATGTAAAATATGAACCAAAATATAAAACGTGTAGGGGGCTAAAAAAGTAGAGGTTTTAGAATGTGTTTAAAATTAAAGACTATCAGTTTGAAACAAGTTGATATAGATATATATGGACCTATAGTAACCACAAATCAAAAACCTACAACAGATAAACAAAAAACAAAACAAAAGGAACCTAAACATAACAGTAAAGAAAATCATCAGACCACAAGGGAAAAGAGACTGAAAAAAGAAGAAAAGAACAGAGAAGAGCTACAAAAACAACTAGAAAACAAGTAATAAAATGGCAATAAGTACATACCTATCAATAATCACTTTAAGTGTAAATGAACTACATGCTCCAATCAAAAGACACAGGTTAGCCAAATGCATTAAAAAAAAAAAAAAAACCTACCAATATGCTGCATATAAGAGACTCACTTTAGACCTGAGAGACACACACAGATGAAAGTGAAGGGATGGAAAAAAATATTCCATGCAAGCAGAAATGAAAACAAACCTAGGGTAGCAATATTCATAGTAGATAAAATAGACCTTAAAACAAAGTCTATAACAAAAGACAAAAAAGGGCATTATGTAATGACATAGGAGCCAATCAAAGAAGAGGTTATAACATTTGTAAACATGTATGTACCTAATATAGGAGTACTTAAATATATAAAGCAAATACTAATAGACATAAAAGGAGAAATTAACTAATATAATAATAGTAGGGAACTTTAATACCCCACTTATGTCAATGGACAGATCACCCAGAAAGAAAATCAATAAAGGAACAGTGGCCTTAACTGACACGTTAAATCAGATGGACTTGATAGATATCTACAGAATACTTCATTCCCCTGAAACAGAATACATATTCTTTTCAAGTGCACATCAAACTTTCTCCAGTATAGACAACATGCTAGGCAACAAGACAAGTCTCAATAAATTTAAGAAAACTGAAGTTGAATTAAGCATCTTTTCCGACCACATGGTATGAAACTAGAAATCAAGTACACAGAGAAAACTGGAAAAAAATGAACAGTTGGAGACTAAACGACATGCTACTGAAAAAACCAATCAACCAATGAAGAAATCAAAGAGGAAATAAAAAAATAACTTGAGAAGAATGAAGATATAAACACATACTTCCAAAATCTATGGGAGAAAGCAAAAGCAGTACTACAAGGGAAGTTTATAGTGATATATAGGCCTACTCAAGAAATAAGAAAAATCTCAAATAAACAATTTAACTTTCTACCTAAAGAAATCAGAAAAAGAAGAATAAACGAAGCCCAAAGTCAGCAGAAGGAAGAAAATAAGCAAGATCAGAACAGAAATAAATAAGAGACCAAAATAACAACAGAAAAGATCAATGAAACTAAGAGCTGATTTTTTGAAAAGATAAAGAAAGTTGATAATCATTTAGTTAGACTCATCAAGAAAAAAAGAGAGGGAGCAAAATAAATAAAATTGGAAACAAAAGAGATTAAGTCATAAGCAATACCACAGAGATACAAACAATCATAAGAGAACCACAAAAAGTTATACACCAACAACAAATTGGACAACTTAGAAGAAATGAATAAATTCCTAGAAACATGCAATCTTCTAAGACTGAATCATAAATAAATAGAAAATGTGAACAGACCAATTACTAGTAATGAAATTGAAACAGTAATTTAAAAAACTTCCAACAAACAAAAGTCCAGGACCACATGGCTTCACAAGGCAATTCTATGAAACGTTTAAAGAAGAGTTAATGCCTATACTTTTCAAATGATTCCAAAAAACTGAAGAGGAGAGAACACTTCTAAACTCATTCTAAGAGAAGAGCATTGCCCTAATACAAAAACCAAACAATGACACTACAAATAAAGAAAATTATAGGCCAATATCCCTAATGAACATAGATGCAAAAATCATCAATAATATACTAGCAAACCAAATTCAACAATACATAAAAAGGATTAAACATCATGATCAAATGGGATTTATTCCACGGATGCCAGGATAGTTCAATATGCACAAATCAATCAATGTGATATACCACATTAACAAAACAAAGGATAAAAATCACATGATTACAGATCCAGAAAAAGCATCTGACAAAATTCAATATTCATTCATGATAAAAACACTCAAGAAAGTGGGTACAGAGGGATCATACTTCAACATAACAAAGGCCATTTATGACAAACCCATAGCTAACATCATAGTCAATGGTAAAAAGCTGAAAACTTTTCCTTTATGATCAGGAACAAGACAAGGATGTGCACTCTTACCACATCCATTTAACACATATTAGAATCTCTAACCATATAATCTGACAAGTAAAAGAAATAAAAGGCATCCAAATTGGAAGGGGAGAATAAAACTGTCACTCTTTTCAGATGACATGATACTCTATAGAAAAAACCCTAAAAATGCCACCAAAAAAACCTAGTAGAACTAATAAATGAATTCAGTAAAGTGGCAGGATACAAGATTAATATATCAAAATCTGTTGCATTTTTGTACAGTAATAATGAGCTATCAGAAAGATAAATCAAGAAAACAATCCCATTTACAACTGAATCCAAAAGAATAAAATACTTAGGAATAAGTTTAACCAAGGAGGTAAAACACCTGTATTCTGCAAACTATAAGACATTGATGAAAGAAATTGAAGATGATATAAACAGTTGAAAAATATCCTGTGTTCATGGGTTGGATATGTTAATATTGTTATAATGTCAATACTACCCAAAGCAATCTACAGATTCAAAGCAATCCCTATCAACCCGTGGCATTTTTCACAGAACTAGAACAAATAATCCTAAAATTTATATGAAACTACGAAAGACCCCAAATAGTCAAAGCAATCCTGAGAAAAAAGAACAAAGCTGAAGGTATCACACTCCCTCACTTGAGACGCTACTACAAAGTTAAATAGTAATCAAAACAGTATGGTACTGGCACATAAAGAGACACATATATCAGAGAGCCCAGAAATAAACCCAAACACATGTGGTCAATTAATCCATGACAAAGGAGGCAAGAATATACAATGGTAAAACAACAGCCTCCTCAATAAGTGGTGTTGGAAAACTGGACAGCTACATGCAAAAGAATGAAACTAGAACATTTTCTCACATCATATACAAAAATAAATTCAAAATAGATTAAAAACTCAAATGTAAGACTGAAATCATAAACTCCTAGAAGAAAACATAAGCAGTACACTCTTTGATATCACTCTTAGCAATATTTTTTTTATCTGCTTCCTCAGTTAAAGGTAACAACAAGAAAAATAAACAAATGTGACTAATCAAACTTAAAAGTTTCTTCACAGCGAAGAAAACCATCAACAAAACAAAAAGCAACATACTGAATGGGAGAAGATATCTTCAAACAGTATGTCTGATAAGGGGTTAATATCCAAAATATACAAAGAACTCATACAACTCAACATCAAAAAAACAAACAGCCTAATTTAAAAATGGGAAGAGGACCTGAATAGACATTTTCCATCTGTTTTCCACAGATGGCAAACAGGAATATAAAAAGATGCTCAACATGACTAATCATCTGGGAAACAAAATTCAAAACCATGATGAGATATCACCTCACACCTGTCAGAATGGGTATCATCAAAAAGACATGAAATAACAGGTGTTGGCACGGATGTGGATTAAAGGGAACCCTCAGGCACTGTTGGTAAGAATGTAAATTGGTATGGACACTATGGAAAACAATATAGAGGTTCCTCAAAAAAATTAAAAATAGAACCACCATATGATCCAGCAATTCCACTCCTAGGTATTTATTCAAAGAAAACAGAAACACGAATTCAAAAAGATATATGTGCCCTAATGTTCAAAGAAGCATTATTTATGATAGCTAAGATACAGAAGCCTAAGTGTCCATGAACAGTGTGTATACACACACACATACACACAGACACATACATACATATAATGGAATATTACTCAGCCATAAAAGAATGAAATTTTGCCATTTTTGACAACATGGAGCGTATTACACTTAGTGAAATAAGTCAGACAGAGAAAGAAAATGCTCTTCACTTATATGCAGAATCTGAAAAATAAAACAGAAGAACAAATATAACAAAACAGAAGCAGACTCATAAATATGGAGAATAAAGTAGTGGTTAACAGAGAGGAGTAGTGTGTGGGGAGGGGAAAATAGTTGGAAGGGGATTAAGAGGTACAAACTAGTAGGTATAAAATAAATAAGTTACAAAGATATAATGTACACCACAGGGAATATAGTCAATATTTTATAATAATTGTGTGTGCAGTGTAATCTATAAAAATATTGAATTACTATGTTGTATACCTAAATCTAATATAATAGTGTAAGACAACTATACTTCAATTAAAAAAAAAGAAGACTTCTAAATAACCTATGAGTCAAAAAATGAAAATAAAAAATATTTTGAACCAAATGGAATGTAGGGTATAATAAAAATCTTTTTAATCAAAATTTAGGGGATATGGGTACAGTAGGGCATTTACATACTTAAATGCATATTAGAAAAGGAATAAAACTCAAACTCAGTGAGTTAAGTATTTTAGGACAATGGAACAGAAGATTAAATCCTGATAAAGTACAAGAAAAAAATGAGTAGAGATTAATGAAAAACAAAAATTAAAAAACAGAGTTAGCTAAAGCTAAAGTTGGTTCTTTGATAACACTAATAAAAGTGATAAATCCTTGCTTAGACCAATATAAAAAAATAAAATATAAAAATATGAAAAAAAGAAAATACAACTGCTATCAGATGTCTCCAACCAGCCAATTCTAAGAAATTTTTAAGGTAGAAATAATGTCAATCTTAAAAATACTTTTTGAGAGAAATGAAAAATTTTTAAATATCCAAATTATTTTATAAGGCCAGCATAAAGGAAATTATAAGAAAGGAAATTTCAAGGCCAATTTCATTCCTGAATGTAAATGCAAAAATTGAATCCAGAAATAAATGAAAAGAACAACACATGACAATATTTGACATATTTTAAAGTTTTTTCAAATCTACCCTACTTGGTACAATGGGGAAAAGCCTGCAAGGACTGCATCAATGAACTCTTCCACTAAGCTTTCGTCTGAGTTTGGCCAATGGTAAGCACTAGTCAGAGATTAGAAGAAAGAAGGAGACTAAAGCAGGTTTATCAATTTCTCAGCTTGTCAGGCATCCCTCTCCAATCAGCATCTTTTTCTTCTAGTTCTGTAACCACTCTCAACACTCATGCCTGCAGGCCTAGGGAGACTAAGAGGGCTGCACTATTATTCTTGTGGTTTCTTCATTTTCTAGTCCATATCCCTTTAAACCACCCTTTTGCTTAAATATCTTCAAAATACTCAATTTCATTGGATCATTGCTTTCCTGCCAGGATGCAATGACAAAATAAGGATTATTTAAAGAATGCAAGGTTGACTTACTTCCCTAAAGTCAACCAATGTGTTCATACACATTACCACAATAAAGGAAAAATATCATAATATCAGTAGATGCAGAAATAACATTTTCTCAACATCGCTTCTAATACGTTATAT